>NC_089858.1:15728748-16028748 GCF_036373705.1 Amia ocellicauda | reverse complement strand
TTTTATAAATACTTATAGTCATCTTAATCACAAAAAAATAAACTTCCTGGGTACTGTACAGCACATTCCCGTCTGGTTTCAGGACGAGACTACAGCAAATTTAAAGAAGTGTTTGGCACAGTTTTAATCACAATCTCTTATGCAATTTGATTACCAAGCCGTATGTTCTTAATGTCTACAGCATGTTTCCAGGTCTGGCTTCCATTAAAGAGAGCAAACCAAAACGCTGTCCCCACTTCACAGCACCACACTGGGGGACTGAAACACGTGCTGTCTTTTCAACTCTACAGTTGTTTACTAAATACCCTGTGCATAATGGAATCATTACTTTTGTGCAAGACTATCCAGAGTAGCCTACGGATCAACTATAGTGTGGCACCACCTAGTGTCATGTTCATGAATAATACCAAGGCCAGGAAGCACCTAAAGTGAGGTTTTGCATGTATCAGGACATATTTCAATGACTATTGTATAGCCTCATAGGCATAAGTGAAATTAAGCAGCCTCAATAGTGTGCATACCAAAAAAAAACAGCAGAAAGCTGGTGCACTGGTCAGGGTACTACACTTACATCCTGACTGGAAGCAGGGAACAATTTATTGGACATGGATCTCGAATTTTGGACACAACGGACAGACAGACACCTCAGCCTCCTTCTTGAATACTTGATATGTAACAAATGGCAAGTCTTGTGAGTAGGGGTGGGGGGTCAGGTGACGGAACAGTTTTCATCTGACCCCATCAGTTATAAACCTGGCTCCCACAACCACAACAAATGAACACTCTGTATTAGGCAGAGTAATGACAGAGCATCAAATTTACAGCAGCCCATACATCAGGTTGTATTTGTATTTATATGCTTACTGCAGGGGGTATTGGCGAGCAGGCTAGTCTTTGCTGTGAGCTGGGCGTCAGTGTTCCCCTGCACTGGGGAACTGCACTTTACATTGAGATTTCATAGTGTTCTGCATAGGAAAACCTTCCCTGTTATTTTGTGAATAGCTCTGTGTTTGTAATATTAATCCCTCTGGTGCGTCTGGACAGCGTAGCTCTACTGAAGCATTATTAACATCAGGAAGCACAGCATGAGCATTAGGACGTGAGGAATAAATACAATTTCAGATTGATTAGGGCCTCTATTCTGAGAGCTTTCCACAAAAAAAATCTAAATACAAGTCTTATATACCAATAATGAATAATCTTCACCCACCTCCACCTGGCTCCTAATATTAAAATAAAATTAAAATTAAAATAATGTCCCACAATTCCATGTTGTTAATGATGCATATTTTGTGTTTTTATCTAAACCTTCAAAATGTTAATGAGACGTGCGATTTAAGCTTTTAATCAAACACAAATAAACTGTTACATTTAATCTTAAGCTTTTAAGAACACCAGCTTTAACCAGAATGTATTAATAAGGATACTTTCAGGAAATAAAACTGTAGAAACATTTTCAGTTAGATATGCTACACAGTTAATTAATGCTTTTCTGTGGACACATTATACAAAGCCTAAATATAGAAAATCTTTGTCCTCAAGTGTGTGCAGAAGATAAATTCTTCAACGCAAATATACAGGTAATTTTAATTAAATGAAGGCCACAAAAGCACCACAAAAGGCGACAAATTGATTTACAACTTTAACTGGAATGTATTCTTCAGCGCAATCTACGCTTGGACAGTTCCGTAAACCTTACTTAATGGTTTCTATAAGCTTGAAAGAAAAATAGGCAGGTACAGTACAGTCTGTTTCCAACAGATCATTATAAAATTCCATTATCACTGCTACAACTTAGACTATTTGTCATCACTGAGGAGATGACAAGCTCAGAAATACAACATTTGTTATTATCCGGTGATAGATGGTGTCGCATTACAACAGCCATACATCAAGCACAGACCCAGGATGAAGATATCCAAACCATCAGCACTGGAATCATAATTTAATTTTCAAAAACTGTCAACCCAAATTTCAGATACTTAACATTTTCATTTTCAAAGTTCAACTTATTTATTTCCTTTCACCTGTTCATCTTCACTCCAGAGATAGGCTGCACAATAGCTGATTCCGCATGGCTTATAATTCCCTCTCCCTTAATTAGGTAATACATCAGGTGTCACACTTGTATTAAAAATTAAATGTCACACTAATAGCACAATAGAGTAGGATTACACCTAGTACACGTCAGCTGTTCCATGCTAGTTTTGTCTTTTGTCTCTGGACGGAGAAGTGAGCAGGTCTGAAATTCATTCAAGTTTTGTATTAACTCCAGAATTGCACAATGTGGGACAGAGGCAGGAGTTTATTCATGCTGTGCTGTTGAAAAAATCCTGGATGCAATGAGAGGGAAGAGACTTATTGTCATAACTGTCAAAGACCTTTATGACGTACGAGAGCTTTTTACATAAATAGCAGGGGGGAACTAAGGTCATGGCCTTTGCAAAATACAAATACATATTTACAAGCACATATTCGCAGAAAGGACATTATCCGGTGTTTAAATAAGGTTTGCAATGGAGAATGTGCTCAGAAAATTAAAAAAAAAATAGTTTTGATGGCATGACTGTGCGTGCATGTGTGTATTGATTCAACTGTAGTTAATTACTGTTTCTTAATTAAAATTTAAGCCAACAATGTGGGAATTCAGATGACTGTAATTGGGGGAGGAGGGGACTGCACGTTATGGAGTCGAAAACAGACACTATCCAGTTGCATCACAACCTTGATCTCGCAATTTCGGTGCCGCCATCAGGAGCATGGCAGCGCCAGGCTCATTCCCTGCACTGAAGTATTGACACAGAGAACTTGAGTACTAGGGAAGACTGGACCATCCCATACATAGGTCTGACTCCTGTGGCACGGCATGGCACAAGTGTAACAAGATGTTTCCTGTATTTTCTAAAAATAGATAAGAAAAATAAAGTCCACCCAAGTGGAATGGAATGGGACCCTCCTCCAGACAGGAAAGGTAAACGGGCCGAGGCGACAGCTCCGCCACACACTTCAGCTCATAGAAAACAAAAAGGTTAGCCAGGGAAAGTTGAATGTGGCTTCAACACCGCCACCTATGTGTGCAGAAGAGAACTCGGTGGGGGTGGGGGGACCATCTGCAGTCTGGATAGTCGGCTTCAGAAGCGGTATCTTTTAGCAGTTGTTGAGCCTACAGTATCACATCCATCTCTGTCTTTTTTCCAAATTTGATTTTAAATATTTACAATGCTATATATCTTGCCCACTAGAAATTACCACTGAAGTGTTATTGTCTATGAAACCTGCAGTATGAGTGATGGCAGGCTTTAAAGGGAACATCAATGTTTTATTTGTGAAATATAAGCTGATAAGGCTGCACAGAACAGCCTTTGTTTATTGATCTTGCAGCGCGCACACGAGGGTGCTTCGTGCACCTTGTAAAAATCACATCTAGCCATTTACTCCCTTATTCCCAATCAAATATTTAAGCAGCACCTAACAAACCAACGTATTAAAAAATAACAATTGGCGGCTAAGATGCTTTTATTTTAAGTGGAGGGTTTGGAAATGCGCTCACATCAACACAATCAAGCCATGTAAATTAAGTGTAGAGTAGTTATGCGCTTATTAGTTGACTTTTAGGAACTACAAAGCAGTTTTAAATCATCTATAATTTATTACCACCACCAGGTCACTTTCCTTCTTCCCACTTTAAGATGTATTGTTTATATCTGTTACACTTTCTTGCTTTGTAGAAAGAAACTAAGGTTTCAAAACTTCAATTTAGGAGCACAGAGTTCTTGTAGTAATATTGTTTTTTAATGAAAAGTAGGTAATGAGATTATTGAAAATAATTAAAATTGAGGTGATAACCTCAAAAGTAAAACAATGCTTTTGTAATGCGCTTATATTTTGTACATAGTCCTGGATAAGGGTACGCAAAAAAATAAAAGACAACAACAACAAACTCAAGACGAATATAAGGATTGTCCCTAAATGCAATGCAAGTATACATTTATTTTTCAAAACTGTGTTTATGGGATTGTGAAATCTTTCACTGCACTGCACAACTTCTGTATTATCTGGAATGGCTTTTATGTAGGATACAGGAGCTGAAGCATCCAAACCCAGATTTACAGGATATATTTGTAAAGCTTTAAACCCCACATATCTCCATAGGGGCCTGCAAACCTATCTTTTAGGAAAACAGTAATAATCACATGAAAAGAATACACAACATTTTCCTTCATTTAAACTTTGCTGTGTTTAAATATTACCATGACTAGAGCAAACACTTTTCTCTGTTTTTTTCCTTTTTGGTGGGAAATTCTCCCATCATAGCATTTTGCAATTGATCGCACATGAAAACTGATTTGAAATGCAAAATAAGATGATCCCTGTCTGAGGTCAGCGTTTTGATGAAATGTGGATGGATTAATGGATTTCTCTCTTACTTTTGATTACACAGATCAGAAGAATTTTAAGGATCCCCATGAAATTAGCAGCTATGATCCCATTCACTGTGCTATTGAGACCACACTTTGATATTGAGCAAGCTAATCCTGGATGGACTACCTAATGGCTGCCCTTGTGAAGCCAACCTGCTGTCATTTCAGTCAGGTTTCCGATTAAAATAATTGGTACTGTACAGTTAATGCCAGGCAGAGTGCAGTCTTATTCCACCTTTAACAGGAGAGAAAAGGAGGAAAAAAATAAAAGCATGATAGTTAAGAAAATGTGTGATTAGTTAAAACGATAGCTACTGAGTTACAGGGGGGCAGCTCTAGCAGAACCCATTTGGGAGCACTTCTCCCAACAGTTAAGATGCTCTTGGGAATTAGGGGGCTCTTGGAAACAGCTTCATTTGAAACCAAAGGAAGGTTCAAAACAGAGGTTTTGTTGTTGCTTGGTTGGTTGGCTTGGTTGTTTTGTTTATAAATATATATATATTGTTAATGGTTTAGAGCCTTCTGTATGAGTCCACTGCAAGAGCTTCAAATGAGTTAATCACATCTGGATGTATTTAATTACAACAAGTGTTGTTTGAATGTCCAGGTCTTGGCTCGTGAATATTAGTGTAATTTAGCATAAGAGAGAAAAATCAACAAAAAAATATCTCATCCAAATGATGTAATAAAGTTAGAATAAGTACAATAAATGTGTATGGAATATTATTATTAAAATAAATGTATAAACAACACAAAAATATATAACACTAAAGCACTTCAAGAATTCCTGGAGCGATATATCATCTCTCATGGTGATCTAGGGATTTAAATATTAACTCTGAGTTGTAATAAACTGTACAACAGCACAGCCACGCTTTCATTCAAATTCCTAGCATGGATTGACATTAATAAAAAGCAACTAATATATAACAAAATGCATGTAAGATTACACAAATGTCAAAAAATACAAATCAAATACAAATCATGACAGACAAAGCCGTACACTAGGTGGCAGTAGCGAGCTTCTCAACAAATACAGAAATAAAATCCATGGGACCATTACACTGATATGGGGAAGACCACTGAAGAGCAACCTACAGTACAGACGATTTCTGAATACAGCCATGAAATAAACACATCACATAGACATAACCTCTCCTTTTTCACTGTGATACACTACTGTGTGGTTAGTGGTGGAAAAAGGAGCAGTATATCTGATAATTGTAGTGTTAGTGTTTATCATCATGTGAGAAGGTCTTAAATGTATTCATCTATGACACAAAGATAGTGTTCCCATGTGTTCATATTGCAACATATATATTCAACATTACCATCATTGTACACATAATGATTATAACAGGTTTTCCAATACATAAACAAATTATGTACAACATATCTTGATTTGCAGTTTCTTCTAAGAGACAGGAAGGAATAGTCTGAAAAATATATACGAACCTGGTCGACATTTATACTTAAACTGCAGTTTCACCCAAAATGTTTTCAGGAATTGAAATTATTTTTGGAATGTGTCTTTTCTTATTTATTTGTCTTGTTCTTCATAGTATAATAGGTATTTCAAATGGTTTAGGTTTCGGTTTAATTTGGCAATTACTAGTATTAGTCTTAACTAGATGACAATCCATAGATTTTTTTATACATCAGTCGGCCTTTAAAATATATGAGGTAGTTTCAAGGGCAACAATCATCAGCTGATACTGTTTTTGTCCGTTTTCTTTGCATGAGCAGTCAAAACATACGGAGAAATGATGAGTTTGAACAGCAGTCTAGTTTATTTTGGCGCAGCCCATTCCTGTATCCTTTAGTAATGTCAGCCGCCAGCCGCTAGGGGGAGCTGTGTACTAATGCTCATGCGATCTGCTGATGTTAATTCCTTTCCCAATAATGTGCACGTAAATCCTAATGATAAAAGTAAAAATCGAGGAAATAGTTATGAGATGATGGCTTTTAATTAGTGTGGATTTTAAGCACTATTTTAAATAGTGAGTTCAATGTTTAAAATACATTTCAGGCATCTTTACACCTGAAATAAATGTAAGGTTTACATTTCAAAATATCAGGACATTACTGATATTCCCAGGCTTACAGTTCAATTGACTGTTCTCTCTTTATTCCCAGTAAACAATGTATTACACTTAAACTTTAAGAGTTTATTGCGGTGCCTCCTTGAAAATACTGTACACAGATACCCTTGCGTAAACATTAGCATATGTACAGGAAAGAGACTTCATTCTGTGGAAAAGTTCACTTAATTTCACTCCTTTACACTGTGTCTGCCATTACAGATTATGTATTGAGCTGAGACAGACAAAATACCAGAGAAAAGACCAGAAAGCAAAAAGTAATATAAACTTACAGCACATATGTATAGTAGATACGCAAGTTACCTAAAAATGCAATTGCTAATGTAATAAGTACACATAGTTCTTACCTTCTGTTATAAAACAGAAATCTACACACATGTTACTTACTGGACACGATCACAACAAAGATCATTCAAGCGAGAAATACATGTTTTTATGTTTTAAAGTCCGTATTCTCAGTCCAACGGCAAATTTGCAAAATTAAAATCATTGAGGCCCGTAGAGGTTGATGCACTTCTTGTAATCCACAACCGTAACACGAAAAACAGAAACAAATGTTTATAAGGTACGTTTTTAGTAGAAATGCTTCTCTACTCACGCTTTCTGTTCCCAGTTGAATTAGCAGAAAGCGCAGTGATACCCGAGTCTGCAATCCTGCTGGACAAACAGCGTTCAAAGCCATTGAAGCAGACATTTCCGTCATGGACTGCGCCGTCAGTAGACATTCCCGGAAGTTATTTTTACCAGCGGAAGTGACGGTTGTTGCTAAATGTCGCTGACGTCACTCTGCTCCCAGTCCGGCCGTGTCTGCTGCGTGGATGTCTTCGAATAAACTGTCATTGCAAAGAAACAATTTAAAATAAACGCGTATGCTAATTTCTCACAGAAACTAATCAAAGCATACACGAATACTTCAACTCACTATCGAGTTATGTGCGACTGACACGCTGCCTTTTAGTTTTAATACTTCTGATTTTATTTTTATTGTTTTAAAAGAGAGTGCTACATTAATTATCTTTCAGTATAGGGAAATGAGGTGAGTTAATGGCGAAAGTGTCACTCAGACTGAATGTCAATCAGATTGGTGGCCACAAGATGAGCGCGAACACACAAAGCACCATGGGAAATGCAGTTTTTTCTCTCATTTAAGTAAACCACAAATCAATTGTATTTTTAAGTCCCTTTTACAAATAAAGAAGGTTTTTCCAAATAATTTATAATTTACAATTTAATCACCATTTAACCCTTGATGCCTACTTATATCAGCGGAAGGTAAGACATTTTTTATTTCGAAATACATATTAAAAAGGAGAATGGCCTCTTCTAATTATGTAATTTTTCGCTTTCCATCTCAGTCTACAGATGCAAAATCTACAAAAGCTACAATTACAAAATCAATATCATCTGCCATTTGGTGTGTGAGTGAAGCACTGGCACATATGTCTCTCTCTCTCTCTCTCTCTCTCTCACTGTGTGTGTACCGTACTGTACTGTACTACAGTCCAGCTCTCCAGGACCACAATGTGAATACAAAATGTTTGATAATGAAATGTTTCTGTTTCTGCACTACAATGCAGTTTCACAGTTCAACATAAAGATTCTGTACAGTATTTTTTGTAAGACTAATTTAAAGCCATATCTGTATAAATAGAATATTTGGATGCTTAAAAAAATGATGATAAACGCAATGGAAAATGGAAAGAATATCTGAAATTAGAAAAAATGCCTAACAAGCTTTTATTAGTGATGCAAATTAAGGCAATGGGAAAAGTTGTCCGATATGTAGCCAATATACACCGATCAGCCATAACATTATGACCACTGACAGGTGAAGTGAATAACACTGATAATCTCGTTATCATGGCACCTGTCAGTGGGTGGGATATATTAGGCAGCAAGTGAACATTTTGTCCTCAAAGTTGATGTGTTAGAAGCAGGAAAAATGGGCAAGCGTAAGGATCTGAGCGACTTTGACAAGGGCCAGATTGTGATGGCTAGACGACTGGGTCAGAGCATCTCCAAAACTGCAGCTCTTGTGGGGTGTTCCTGGTCTGCAGTTTCCAAGGAAGAAAAAGCGGTGAACCGGCGACAGGGTCATGGGTGGCCAAGGCTCACTGATGCACGTGGGGAGCGAAGGCTGGCCCGTGTGGTCCGATCCAACAGACGAGCTACTGTAGCTCAAATTGCTGAAAAAGTGAATACTGGTTGATAGAAAGGTGTCAGAACACACAGTGCATCGCAGTTTGTTGCGTATGGGGCTGCGTAGCCGCAGACCAGTCAGGTGGTCATAATCTTATTGTTCATCTGTGTATGTAGTCAGAGCACAGCTGTTTCTCATACATATCATTTTTGTAAAATCTTGCATCCATATATATATAGAGAGAGAGAGAGCGAGAGAGAGATTTTCTGTATCGTTTATTATTGAAATATTGTTTGATACATTTCTGTAATGCTTCGGCAATACCAGTACACTGTTGTCATGCCAATAAAGCAAATTTAATTGAGAGATTTATTGTGTATGGAAATACAACAAAGTAAAGGAAGGTTTCTGGACTGACTGAATGTTTATTTTCTAACACAGACTAGACTACACATAGGACATTCCAAGATAATTCCTTCCATTGCCCTGGGGCAAGAGAGCTCTCCAATCCTCCACAACACCTTTATATGCTGGCAGTTGCTCTCACACTCATTTGCATGAGCACCAATACAAATAAGGCATACTCATTTCAAACATCAGCCAATAGTTACTCTGGATGCTACGGTTTGAAAAAACAAACCCCCACAAATAATGAATAAGCAACGTCTTACATTTTCTTACACACTACATATAAGTAATATTTTATTTGATAATGTGGGGGGAGCATTTGTTACACACTGGTTACTCAGTCAGGCCATCTTTCTACTACCTCAACAAAACACCTTGTTTGTGTAAGTGCACCTCACACAACAGCCATAAATTGGAACTAATTCAGATCAATTGGCAATCTTTGCTCAACAAGCTCTACACTCAAATGGAAAACAAGTACATCTCCCCGAGCTGAAGGCAGCTGTCAGTCAGGGCACAGACTGTGACCAGGAATGCCAATGAAGACAAACAGGGATAGGCAAGCAGTGTTAGCCACATTAGCCTCCTATTGGTAATTAGAGAGAGGAGAGAGTGAGTGAGTGAATAAGTAAATCATTAAATAAATAAAGGTTGTGGCATGAGTCTGTGTGTGTCCAAGAGCAGCACGGTACAGACAGAGGAGATGCCAGCTCATTTATCTGAAAGGCAGAATTATGTTCAATGACTCATATTTGTAAAACGTTATATAGTTTTCTTCTTCCAGTCTTTAGACATCATACAATTACATACATTTATTGTGAGACATGAGTCTTGAGTTTTACTTTTGTTGTTTTTATCCTGCTAACAGCCTTGTTTCCCAGCACTGAGCTTGAGCAGACATTCACAACATCTGGCCCCCCAGTCTCCAGGAGAGCTCTAGTCCAAAACCCTGATTAGGGGAAAGACAGACAGTGTTCATCTTTTTCTTCTGGCATTCTTCACATCCAATGTTTTCAGAAACGAGATCTTCAACTTAATGCTAACAAGAGGGAAAGTGATACTGGGTAAACCTAATGGAGCAGGGCTGTAATCGCTGTGCAAATCTCTGTTGATAGATGTAGCACTTCAGATTACAGCAAAAGCAAAGAAAGCCAGCAGGACAGGGGATGCATTCCTCCTCTCCCTTCAGTTTTACTGTTATGACACACATTTACAGCAGTGAATGAAGCCTTATTCTGTGTCACGGGAGACTCATCTCGGTTATTCATTAGGGGAGGTGAGCCGCACTTTCCATAATGTGAATTTACACTCGGGTAATAAGGGTGTCCTCAGCGCTGCATTAAAAGTGAAAGCAATGTCATCACTCAGCAGTACAGGCTTCACTGCAAATGAAAACATTAATTTCAATTGATGATACGGAATATATATATATAAATATATATATATAGATACATAGATACATATATTTATATACACTCACACACATACATATAGATACATTTACATATACAATTGGCTGCACTGCTGTATGGCTAGGGTGCTCTGGCAGTGGTTCTGGCAATGTTAGGCTCTGGATTTCAGTCCATGTATATTCACCAAGTAGGCTGACCAGCACGGTGGGTCACGGCCATCTCAGTGAGGAGACCTCCACACACCAGTAGCTTACACAAACACATACAGAGCCAGACTGAGAAAGTACTGGCCCATGTGGTGAGTCATGCAACAGAGGCATGCATGCATATACATATGATTGATTACAAACAGGCTACAAAATTACAAATGGCTGCTTCAGTAACAATAACTACTCTTTACAAACTATTTGTATGTATATGTGTTGAAATGTGAATCTATATGAACCAATCTCAATTTGAATTCATTATTTAACACATGTTATGTTCACAACATGTATCAAGGTAATGGACACACAAAACAGTTATACAACTATAACAGTTATAATAGAAGCCTAAAGAAAATTAGTGTATTGTTTATAGTCCCATGCACTGTGTATTTACTGAATCAGCACTAGATGGCACACTCACCACAGGGGTCTCTGGCTGAGTTTTAGACCAGATTAGGCAAAGCAATTCTTAGCGCTGCTTGGATATTGTAACAAACACAGTTTCTTTTGTCATGGAGGACTGAAAATGCTGCAGTGTTCATTACCAGAATGGGAGTAAACAGCTATTTATAATGCATAACAGAATACATTAAAGGCATGCCCAGTTTACAATGTGCGGGATTATAGTTGAGTATACTGTCTGTCCTTTGCGCAAGCACATGGGTAGGCACTTCATTAACAGAGGGAACAAAATGTGTTTTCTTACAGGGAATGTTCTGATATTAAGCTGTTTTGTTTTGCTTTGGTTTTTGAATCCTTTATAATAACAACGTCAATAATAATAGCAATACAAGGCACACAGTTGGTAGACGGCTATGGTAGAATGTAAGATTCCTCTGAAACTGTATTGTGTTTTAAAATCCTGGGCTGTGATGAGAAGGTCCATTTACAGCGTTTGCTCAGTCAGCACTGTTTTCGTACCCTGCTGCACTGTTTAAATCACTTTTACACAACCCTAACCTTAACTCTGACCTGTATTACTATAGATAGACTAATGCCCATTATTTAGAAAGCTGATTGAAAACGAATTAGCTTCATCTGTGTTTTAATCTTATTTCATATACACTTGTTTGATGAACTGTGGATGATAAGAAATCACATGCAATACACAACAGCAACACCAATGCTCTATAATAGCAACACAAGTAAGGCTATGTCAAGAGGCAATATACATTACAGAATAACGGCTTACTTACACTGATATTAAATATTGAGTAACAAGTAAATAACAGCCTGCAAATCTATAGCTTGAAAAGAGAGACAGAGCATCATTACATTTTCACAATAAAATATTTGACATAGCTCATTGGTTTTTGCAGTCTATAATAAGCACTATGACTGAATCCAATCAGTAAGCATTACATTTAATTTACTTGGCATGTCAGAAATTTTATAGATAGGAATGTATTCATAACAGAGTATAGCCTGCAACGATAATCACAAACCAGGACACAAGAGAGCTTTGCTCATTATTCTAAATTCCATGTTACCACTGAGCTACTTTGGTTTCACTACCCAGGAGAGAATAGGATTCCCATCATGCATTTACAGAATATTTAGAATTCTGCTCTGAGATTCTAAGCACTTCATTCGCATGTTAGACTAACCAACGGTTTAATTTTAAACACATTAAGTTTATCTGAGTTAAATGTATACATACATACATACACACACATATATATACATATATACATACATACATACATACATACATACATACATACATACATACATACAAACAGTACCTATAGGTAGTCTATACCCCTTTAAATGTTTTCATCTTTTGTTGCCTTATAGCCTGGATTTAAATGATTTTTTAAACATTTCTCTACACATC
Organism: Amia ocellicauda; assembly: GCF_036373705.1. NCBI lineage: Eukaryota > Metazoa > Chordata > Actinopteri > Amiiformes > Amiidae > Amia > Amia ocellicauda. The sequence continues at coordinate 16,016,222 of NC_089858.1, read as the reverse complement.
CTTCCCCACCTAAAAAAAACCTAGGAATTTTTAGAAACTTTATAAAAAATAAAAACTGAAATAGCTTGGTGGGATAAGTGTCCACCCCCTTGTAATAGTAATCCTAATCTAGCTCAGGCGTTAGCAATCGCCTTTAAAATCACAGCAGGTTAATTGGCCTTCATCCGTGTTAAAAAAATGTAGTGGTTCTCATAATTTCAGGATAAGTTCTGCAGTTCCTGTAGGTTCCCTTGGCTGGGTAGTGCATTTCAAAGCAAAGATTCAACCATGAGCACCAAGGAGTTTTCAAAAGAACTCCAGGACAAAATTGTTGAAAGACACAGATCTGGGGATGGGTTTAAAAAATTGCAAATTCCTTGAATATCCCTTGGAGCACGGTCAAGATGATTATTAAGAAGTGGAAAGTATATGGCACCACCAAGACCCTACCTAAATCAGGCCGTCCCTCAAAACTGGATGAGCGAGCAAGAAGGAGACTGAACAGAGAGGCTACCAAGAAGCCAAAGTCAACTTTGCAAGGGCATACAGACTTTTATGGCCAAAACTGGTGAAAGTGTGCATGTGATAGCAATGTCCTTAGTACTCCACAAATCTGGCCTATATGTTACTCAAGAAAGACCACCTTGAATCTCTATTGAAGATTGCAAAAAATAAAAACTCTAGCCCTGTGGCAAAAAGTTTTGTGGTCTGATGAAACTACAATTGAACTTTTGAAAATTGAAATACAAAGCGTTATGTTTGGCATAGACTCAGCACAGCCCATCACCCACATATCACGTACTGTGAAGAATGGTGGTGGCAGCATCATGTTATGGGGATGTTTCTCATTGGCAGGTACTGGGGCACTAGTCAGGAGAGAAGGGAAAATAAATGGAGGAGAGTAAAGAAAAGTCCTTGTGGAAAACCTTCTTGACCTCTGCAAGAAAGCTGAATCTTGGGTGGAAGTTCACCTTTCAACATGATAATGACCTGAAACACATGACCAAAACTACAGCGGAGTGGCTGAGGAACAAAAAGGTAAATGTCCTTGAGTTGCCCAGTCAGAGCCCTGACCTAAATTCGTCCAAAAATATTTGGCATGACTTGAAGTCTGCTGTCCATCAATGCTCCCCAAGGAACTTGACAAAGCTTATACATTTTTGTAAAAAGAATGGTCAAATATTGTCAAATGTAGCTGTGTAGAGACCTATCCCAACAGACTCAAGCTGTAATGGCTGCCAAAGGTGCTCAGGGGGGTGGAGAAATATCCAATTATGATATTTTAGTTTTTAATTGTTACAAAAATGTCCTCAAGAAAAACTTCTTCCCCCATAACATATGCATGAAATTCTGGCACTGACACAACAAAATGTTCAGGGGGTGTGGACTTTCTATAGGCACTGTGTGTGTGTGTGTGTGTGTATATATATATATATATATATATATATATATATATATATATATATATACATCTTATTTATATCTTATTTATAAGCTGTTAGCTTGATACTATCTGCATGATAAGATTTACGTCACAAGATGTAAATAGCAATGATGATTAAATTAATAACAAAAGCTAATTAATTAATTCTGCAAAATATTAACAACAACTTTACTCATACACATGCATAGACATATACACATACCTATTATTATTGCCCAGAATTTAAATCATGCTTGGAAAAATATTGGCAAATTTAAAAGCAAGAAAAATGCATAAAATCAACTCTGAAATATAAATCACCTGTGCTTAAGAAAAGAGGAAGCAGAGAAAAGGTCTTAATGCAAAATTCATGTATGGTCTGTGTAAATTTGGAAGCATAAAATTGTTTCTTCAGACAGAGACAGGCATGTAGCTCTGTAAGTCAGAGGGTAAATAGATACATGGCCCTTATTTCCAATTGGTAAACAGACATTTGAGCAGTTTTGCTATGAAGCAAAACCTTAAATGTTTGTATTTTTGTATTTTATTTAAAACAAAATGTTAATCTCTGACCCTGTTTAAGGACTGTCATGATTTCCACACACTGAAATAATTGCAGGACAAGGGGGACCAGCCCCAATAATTAAATTGTTTGTATGACGAAACCTGGGCAAAAAACAAACAAACAAATGTTCTCAGTCTTCTGCTCTTGAGTGTTGTGAGTTTCTGTGGCAGTTCCTTTCCATACTGGCTTAATCCACTTGGATTAGCATTACCAGTATAAATAGCTGAGGATATACACAGTTTAAATACAAGAAATAGTTCTGCGAACACAAAGTGAACAAAAATAAGAAATAAATAAATAAATAATAATAATAATAAATAAACAAGCAAACAACTAAAGGACTGACTCTATGAGAGTAGGTGACTCCTGAGGAGAATTAAAGACCAATGCAGCCCAGAGTCTGTGCAACCAGCCACTGCGCAGTGCGATAATTAAGATGATTATTTGGTGTAATGCAATGAGGCACCATAATGCACAGCAATGAGAGGCCAGTGTTCGATGCCAGGCATGCCCTTAGGCTCTACATTGCTTCAAACAAGCAAGATCACAGTGGTGACTTCAGAGCAGCACTGGTGCAGTATACACTTCTGCTGTACCATACTGCTCTGGCAGTACCACAGCTTTCCCCGCACATGTCTTCAGATGCTAAATCGCAGTATTGTTGTTTGTCAGGATAAACATAATCAGATGTGATGTATGGTTAATTTGTTACTCTACAGTTGTGACCTTGTATATGCAGTTACCTCCCAGCGTGCATTTACTGGATATTAGCATACCAATCATACTCGCCTTATCTGTAAAGTTCAGCCCTGATGGTAGCAAAGAGAAACAATGAACAAGACAATTAACCTGCCTTCATAAGGGGACCTCTATCCCCAAAACAAAAACAACAAAAACAACTGGGGAGATTTAAAAAATAAATACTAGTTAGTTTGCAGTTAGTTCCTCCACCCATATAATTAATTTCTGATCATGCATTTTTCATATATTGTTTATTTTTTCGTTAAATGAGGCATTTAAGTCGAGGAATTAGGAAGAAGATGAAAGAAAGAGTTCATCTCTGTCTTTCTGCCCGCAATCAGGTCCCTTAGCCAACAAACGGGGCTGAGGAAGAAGACATTCACCTCAGTTAACATTTCAACTTATCACAGTGAGAGTCCATTAGGATATCAGATATGATGAAAAAATGAACAAGTGAAAGTGTCTCTCCCTTTTCCTCAGGAGTATAGTCCATTATGCTGTTCTACTGCCCCTGCGATTATCAGGTAGCTCATGGAAATGTACTGAACGATTCCACACTCTCCTCAGGAGACTCATGCACAGCTGTTAGAATGGCCGACTTAAAATCTCTCAGAGCCTTGGCATCATTCATTCAGCTCTCCGGTAATTAAACTACCTTCTAATAACTGCCACTCCTCTGACACACGGCACTGGTTCCAGTTCATGCAGTGTGTGTGAAAAAGTTACACTGAAATGTACTAGGCCTAGTGCACTATTTGTACCAATGGGAAAACATATATATTGGGGGGGGGGGGGGGTTCACATGCCTTGTTACACACTCATCCTTAACAACAAATAAAGATCTGTTTAATACAAAGATTAATACAGATTTTCATATTTAGTCTGTGTGGATGAAAGAGGGAGCATTAATGTGAGATTCATTCTTATTTACTCTATCAACATGGGCCAGCATGCTCCATAATGACAGTCTGGTCCTCTGTCATTATTCAGTGCAGATTGTGCAGATGGAAACTATATAATAACCTCAGTGAGATGAATTAAACTGCTCTGGGCAATTTTTTTTTTTAGACTTTCAGATTTGCTGGCACATCAGTTCAGCACTGTTCAAAATAACAGTGGAATGAAAAATATTGAAATATGTTTTTATTATTAGGTTTAGGCTAAAAGCCAAAAAGCCAAAAAGCAAATGCAAAGGCTGAAATATTTGACCTGCAATACAGTACAAACAAAAGCATCTGTGGAGAACAGAGGATGATTAAAAACAGATAAAAAATGCAATGTTTTGTTTTTTACCTAGCACCAGTGCGAACAAACCTCCTAGGTATATATGAGCAGATGTACATACCAGTATACACGTATCCAGTAAATAGACCAGTATCAACCACACAATAAAACAAAGTTACATCAATGACAGAGTAGAAGAACAGTAGCAACACAAGTGGCTTTGGATAAAGCAAGAGTGCATGTAAAAAAAAGTTTACTTTGCTTATTTTTACATAATTTTAAAAGAATATACTGGAAATTTAAGCAAAAAAGTAAGCACACAGGTTTCCTGAGACTCATCAAATCTCTTTGGAAATTCCTACTGGATCCAGGCAGCACTGCCCAGCTGTTTCTAACAGCATGCAAAACCTGCTCTCTGCCACATACCACCTACAGACTGGCATAGCAGTGATTTGCGGGTAAGCTGCAGGTTTCACACAACAAGATTCAACTAATCAACAACTTTCATTTTCACTCAGATGTACAAATCATGCATAATGAACCAAGTGAAATCAATTACCAGGTTTCTTACTTTGCTAAAAAATACACAAAATACATGATGCATACATAAATTGATTTGCTCCATTCTGGATTATTTTTGCTTCATCTGCAATGCATTGGTATGGGTATTTTACCACGGCTTGTGTCGCATTTATAATTAAATTTACTGTATATCACAGAATGTCAGGTGATGTGGACTAGCACGCATGTGTTGAACAGAAAGTATGCAGCTTGGACTCTCATCTAAAAAATCCTCTGCATAAGTACTCATGATCAGGCTAAATGAAGACAGGATTATGTTAAACTAAAAGAACAAACAGCATGTGGAACTGAATTCACACAATGGACCATTTGAAAGGAGGACATGCCATTCAACTTTAACAAACATGAGATACTTTAACACAGACATTATAATTATGTATACATGCACAGGGGGTCACTCCCTGCTGTATTTCCAGAGTTTCCAGAGAACTTAAGATATCTGACATGACCTGCTGGGTATTTCCTCTCCATGAGTAGACAGAGCTGCAAGCAGGCTGTCAGATGAGTCAGTTTGCCTGCAGATATGCCTGCAAACCGTTTCTCTCCAAGTCTACAACACATCGTTAGCATTATTTCTTGTGTTTGTACTGTAGTTACACTGCTCAAATTTCAAGAGTGAGAGTCCTTGTCAGAGATCACAATATAGATTCAAAGTATTTGATAGATCGCCCACAGACATATGTAGAGTGATTGTCAGCTAGTCATTGAATTTACACAGAACTACACATATTTTTTGCTGAAACTGGAGCCATGGGTACATTTCAAATGGCAGCTGCATTTGCTATGAATCACTGCACTGTTATGAACTATTTAGATATTTTCTCAAAATTCATAACATGGTAGCAGTAAGGATAATCTAGTTACCCAACTGTGTACACTAACAAATATTTTACTAGTCATTCACTATCAATTTCAGGCTTTTATGAAAGATTTGATCAAAAAGGGATTTCTTCTCCACACGTGCTTTTGCAAAACTCTGTATCTCCCCACGTGCTTTCCACACCATCTTCAAATCTCACCTTGAAATAACAGCCAGTAAGTACAGAATATACCCACTGGTGCATTTAGTGTTGTAATTGTCTCCCTCTTTACCTATACATTTCCTCATAGGCACACCAAAGATTTTTGTTTTGCCAATTGCAAGATCACAGACTTTTACAAGTATAACAAGCAACCTCTGGACCCTACATACAGCGACACATGCTCCCCACTGGAATGCCATCCCCCCGCTCAGACCTAGAAGAAGGTACCTCCGCACCAACACACTATGTTGCATTTGTTCTCTGCATTAAGTGAAAATGATTACAAATGCACATTACTCCTCATAATTGTGGCTTTGTGAAATATCTAATTTTATCTCTCAACTATTTTGTGATGTTGATTATTTTATCAAGAATATTTTTTCAGTAGAACATAATGGATTGTCCCCAGCATAGGAAAAAAAAAGATAATAATGACATTATATTAAACAGCAGAAAATGATAAGAAAAAAGATAATGGCAAGATGACAACAGATCAAATTGGATATATGCAAGCTAATTCAAGTGATGATTTGAAGTACTTGTCAGAAACTTCTGTATTTTTATCTTAACTAGTGCATCCACACCTTGTGCAGAAAGTAAGGTACTGTGGAATTTTTAGTTTCTGCGAGCTGTGCAGCTAAAAACTCATTCCGGTGTCATGAATTATTAAAGACTGTTTTATGGAGCTTTTCAGTAGAGAATATCAAGTACTGTACTAGCTTAGATTAAATGTAGCTAGCCCTGAATGATAAGAACTGAATCAATACTATATATATTGTATCTCTCTCTCTCTCTCTGTATATATATATATATATATTTATATCAATATATTATCTTTTTTAAACTCAAACCATAACATTTACCCATATTGTGATGTACACACAGTTTTGTATTCTGTTTAATAATAGTATACGGAGAGGGATAGATTGACAGATGGACATAGAAAAAACCTGTCTAAAGGGGGAACCTAAACCAAGTGACACTGTCTCACACAGTGCAGCGCTCTTTCTGCTGGTGGGCTGGGGAAAGCAGCACCTGCCTCCATACCAGGACATTTTCAGGCTCTTCAATTGGTTCACATGAGGTCTGCCCAGAGTTAGTAAGACACAAGATCCCACATCAAGTGCAGGAGGGGTGGATTTTGCAGTGTACAGTCTGCACTCCCTTTTCCTTCAACATCCATTGAATTCAAACTTCAGAAACCCCAGACACACTTTGAAAAAAAACCAATGGCTATAGTACCTTCCGTATAGTGCCCCTGATGAAACGGCATATTTCACAGCTGGACCACCCCTTTCAGTGCAATAGGGCTACTGCATCATCCTCTGAGGGGTCACAGGGTTTACCCCTCTCCCAGCAGGGTAAACAATATGGCGACTGCCCAGAGACCAAACCATGAAGTCAATCAGGGGGAATACCTGGGGTAAGGGTTTACATGGGGGACCAAACTCACAAGGCTTTATACCTTACAGCAACAATACACGAGCCCAAGTGCATATTAAGCCTTTCCATTCACCATGTACTCATGCGATCAATCATGTTAAAATGAAAGAAAAGAAAATCAAATTGCTCTCCTGATGCCAGTACTCTTCAGTGTTGGAGATATGAGCACATCATCTCTTACTGATGAAAACTCTTGCACATGATTAAAAGAATACGTAGATATGGGTTTCAATAACTGTAGCCAACCATCCATGACTACACTGAAAACAATATAGTCAGATTATCTCTGTATTGACAAACCAAACCTGACAATACTGGTTTTAAATTGGGTTTTGCAGTGAATTTCTAGGTTAATGCATGAGTTAGAACTCCATAAATTAAATTATTATTATTATTATGAACTAACAATTTAATGCTTCTACATGTACAGCAGTCTCTATTCATGAAATCAATACATTCTTTTGAAGAATCTTTCAATAAGGAAGAACGAAGAAGCAAAAGAAAGAACACGTTGAGGCAGTCTGCCTTGCACTTTAGATAGAAAACACAGAGGAGCGTGAGTTAACAGCTTTTCTGGAGAGCAAATGATTTTCCAATGTGAATAAAATTTAAAATAGCCATGAATTAAAAAAAAACCACAGTAAACTGCAGAAAAAAGAGAGGCAGTAATTTGCTTTCTGCAGAATCTCTCCACTCTGCTGAATGTGTCTATAAAATTCTGAAAGAAAAGTAGGTTGCTAAAATGCACTTAATTTGGCATGATAGATTGAGTCCATGCTTCAGTGACTGTAATTGAATCTGTGACCTATTTCTTTAGAAGAAAATTGTCTCTTGGGTTTTTGTCACTATACTTTTTAATGGAATTCAATAGACTGTCACAACATTTGTACATTTTCAACTAATTGTGAACATTCCCCTTTTCCATTTGTACATTTTTTAATTGATACTTACGTGCATTAGACATACTGTACTGCCAGGGATGCTGTATAATGGTTATAGAGTGGTGTACTTTCTATAGAGACAAGTATTTTAAGATTAAGATACAAATACACTTCCATGTTTTCTTGTTTTATTTTATTGTTGTGTTTTTTAAAAAGGGTGTTGTTTCCATGCTATCTGGTTCTCTTTACAGTTCTGAGCCATCTGTACAACGCTGACCTCAGGTTTATGTAGAAACTCATCTAATGTGTAATTCTACATGAAATTAAGTAGAAAACTTGCACTGCATTGTGAAAGTGGCAGGTCTCCTCCAAATCGTTTGTGCCAATCTCATTAATGCTCTGGAATGTCGGCTGTGGAATGTGGTGGACGATGGGTCTCTCTGCACGCAGGATGCTGTCAAGGCTGTGGCAAAAATAACACCCCTAAAACAAAGCGTGACAAGGGGCTTCGTGTACAGTGTGGAAAGGTCCATACCCTGGACAACTTGTGCCTGAGTTTCATCAGAAACAAAAATACACCTGAATGACTACGATTTTTGATCGAGTGCCACCTAAATCCAATTATTTGGGGTATATCGCACATAGACATCACGTCTCTGCACAGATAACACTTTGATGCACAATTCCTGATAAATCTGTGTCAGGGTCAGGGCAGGTAGCAATGTAGGCTGTCACACAGAAAGCATGTTTTTCACAAACACCGTACATCGCAGCAGGACTCAGACCAGGCCTTGAGGAGAACTCCTCTGCATTGCAAAATCAGAAGATTAGGTGGTAGCTGAGAAGTGATCTAATATTCAGGGAACTAAAACATATAAGAAAAAACAACTCTAATGTAATATGCAAATGCACGTAGTAGGGTTTGTATTCTTAGGACATAGTGTACCTAGCACAGGAGTAGTAATGACAAGCTGAATTCAGAGCTTAATAAAATGGAAAATTACTGGATGAGCCATTTTGGCTCTCTGTTTTCCCCTCAGTTTAATGAAACTTCTATCAGCAGCAGTTAAAGGATGCCCCACAAAACAGCAATAACATTTAAAAAGGTACCGTCATAGCATTGAGGAGCACACAGGCTGAAAAATGTCAACAATTAGAGAGAAGGGAGAACAGCCAAGCAGGCAGAACATGTAAATCCACCACTTCCATCACACAAAACAACAACAACGTTGAAAGATACACAACAGTAAAACAAGCGTCTTATCACATCCATTCCCAGAGAAAAGACCTTAAGGGAGCAGTTTGATCCTCGTGTGAACAAGATACCCGCAGCAACAGCAGACACGTGACACTTGTCATTTTATGATTCTATTCTATTGGATACTACTTCTATTGCTCTTCCAATACTTCATCTGCAGAGTGAAACTGTGACTGCTTTGTTTTGTTTCCTTGACTAGTGGACACAGGGCAAACCAAGGACAACACTGTTCTGGCTACTTTGGTGACAGTCTTTGCACTTTGAGGGCAGAGGTGTGGGATGAGTATCCCAAATGAGGACTCTCCCTTTTGCAAATGGGGCAATTACCTCACAGCTTCTCTTTACATTTGAGCATCAGACTTGACCCTGTGGAAGCATTGGGAACCATCAACAATAAGGTTGAGTTGAGATACAATCACACAGTACAGAGTGACATGGTTCTCCCTCTTGATTATCTTTATGGCTGATGTACGCATTGTGTGCCATGTTTCATCAACCAGGGGTCCTTGTGTGCTTTCCAGTCAGCTGCATCGTTGTGTTCAGAAGCATTATGGGACGATGGGGTTTTGATTTGTCTGTAGTTAAGTTAGTATGGAGATAAAAAGCCTTTCCTTTATTACAAAATGTCTCGGCTGATGGGCAGGTTTATCACTAGGCTGATCAGAAATGCTGTCTTGTTTATTACTTCAGGCAGCGAGGAAACCTTAAATGTGAAAATGTGAACGTGAAAAATTAATATTGAGTAAATGGAAGCTCAACCTCTGGAAGAAGAATGTTTGCAAATTACATTGTTAAGAAATATTGATCTCAGAATGTACAGAGATGCAGTTTTACAGCTAAACCAGTCTCTCTGTGCTGTATGTAGTTCCTACATGTTGGCATCAATCAATAGGACAACAGAAATCAGATAAAATAGCAAAACAAGGACAGTAGAACAGTATAACTGATGTCCTGCTAAGCATTTGTTAAAGGTTCAGTTTTTGGGAAGCTTCTGGAACAAGGTTCACACAACTACCTTGAGGGTATTTAGAGAATAATATAAGAAGACAGTGCCTGGCAAACCTTCAACAGTAAATATATATTTTTAAATAAGAAGTCCGGACCTTTGGGTGAGCCTGGGGCTCTTCCCAGTATTTGGGATTGGATTGCATATTAAGGAATTCAAGCTGGGACATTAACCAAAACATTAACATTACACCAAAAGAAGCAGCACCCACATTCTTTTAAGAATCATCCTCCCATTACTGTAAAACCCAATGAGATGGAGGCTTGTGCCCCCACACAACAGAGAAGGATTATTTCGGTCAGCCCCTAAACCATTTATGTTAAAGACACCTGCTCACGAGAGGGTTTATCCTCACGGTGCCAAAGTATTGGTAACGCAGAATCAAGCAATCACCAGGTTTCAGAAACTGAACTATACACAGCTATCAAAATTGCAAATACAGTACCGTATTGAAAGTACTTTAAATTCCCAATGTTTACATGATGCAGATTTATTCAGAGAAGATAGAGAGGTGTGGCTGTTAACACATATTGTGAAAAGAGTCAGTCAAAACCATGAAGGAATCAATTGCAGAATGGAGACAAAATATTGCCTACTCTGTGCAAAGAGCTCACATTTGTTAAAATTAGATTAAAAACTGAAAAGATACAATTACCGTCGTCAACATCATTATCGTAATAAGAAATTAATGCATTGAAAGACTGCAAATGTCCTTATTATAGATGATAATAATAATTAAAAAACACATGAGTAATATTATCATAATAGTATTAATGTCTCTGAATTAAGTTACTGACAAACCATTTGAAGATCATCTCAGACTTACTTCCCTGTAATGGTAAGGAGAAAGAAGAATAGAGTAATTACAGACTGTTTTAGTTAACAAAGTGGACCCCTTGCTCTCTTGGGGAAAGCATGGGGAAAGTAATATATATTTTTTCTTTTTTTCTTCTTCACAAAACATTGTTTATCTTTGAAAGTTCAATTGGTTGGTTCTGCATGGAAATGTTCTCCATATATCATATTAATGACTTCCCAGATTTTTTGTTATAATTAATGCATTCAGTTCTTGTTAATTAATTGTAGCTAAAGTCTATTCCATCTGCTAACTTGTGAAAAAGAAGAAGAAAATAACTAAAATTAGGTCACTGTTTTAGCAATTTAGCAATGTTGTTAGGCTTGTGATCACAGTTATAATGAGAGATTTTCTTTTAATCTGTTGTGCAAAATTTCAGGACAAATGTTTGTATTATGGGGAGGGGGGGGAATAATTAATTCAGCACAAGTGATTTGAAGTAACATCTTTGTTTTCCAGGTGCCAGTAACTGTGATATTGTTGGAAAACATGTAGATCTACCTTTATTGCCTTTATTGTATCGGAAAAAAAATCTATTGAAATGCATCAAACTTTAAGGTGGTAACACAACAAAATATAAAAAGTCCAATACTTCCTATAACCAGTGTATATATGTACATACAAACACACACATGCACAGGTATATCAAAAAATGTAGTCTTCTTTGAGACAGGTGACTAATCTCATGCAGCAGTTTAGCCAGCTGCGGCACATCCTGATTTAATTGCTTCTTTTTATGAATTGAAATGTGGAAGTTCAGAAAGGAAAAATGGCTCAGACGACTCCTCCTTTAATGAACAGAGTGAGTCACTTGGGATCAGGATCTTTGTAGAATGCTTCTTTGGCCAAGGTTTGGAATAAACCCAAGGCACACATTCCAACAGCACACATTCCAAACTCCATTCGGTGGAGTTCATGGCTTCCATCGATTGGGTACACAAAAGCACTGGACTCTATGAGCGGCTGCAGGCTCAGGTGGCAGGAGATGTAAGAAATAAATTTGAAAGAATGAATGAGTAAATGTATGAATGAATGAATGACTTGAAGAAAGTGGTTATGGTTATTATGAGTGCATTGGGGGTCTTGGAAGCATGCTATCTTAAGGAAGAAGGGATCACATTGTCTTGCCATATTCAGATGCAACCTCACCCTCCTGCGTCTGTACAGTAAGGCAATTACTCCTCAATGCATCTGACTTGCAATGCAGAGAGACTGATATGAGCTAAGCAGATCTAAGCTTTGCAGTATAATTTAGTGAAATGGGACCTGGATCGTCAACACTTTTGACAGGATGGATGGCCTTTTGCCATCTGCACCCTTGAGCACGTTATGCTGCCACTGAAAGAGAGACAGAGATGTAATAAGTGAACATAAAAGTGGTTAAAAGCAATTTAATCCTGTAAGCACAGGGTGATCGAGGGCTGCTGTACTGATACTGTGTACACGATGATCTGAATTAAAACATGAAGGGCTACAATTAAATCCCCTATGTAATGAAAATACTACTGCTTATGTACATAGGAAGATCTCCCAAACACACACTCTCACACACACACACACACACACACACACACACACACACACACACACAAGAGTATTTAAAAGTATAATGCCCATTATTTGTTTCCTGATGTGTACAGTTCAGTCACAGAAAACATTGCACACGACATGATATTATTAATGTTCATTGCTGGCTTCTATTATGATTTGTTATGGCGGAAAGCCCCTCAGGGAAGGGAGATGTCAGCGGCAGTGACAGAATGCCTCCGGCTGTGTTGAGGAGGAAGAGAGTTAGTTAAGAACCATTTCCACTTGGGGATGTCCCTCTAACTGTGAAGAACGAACCGTTGTTTCTCATTTTACTTGTTTGTACACTTTAACAGGGAGACCTGCCAATATTTTCATAATCATTGTCTCTCATAAAGACTGAAATATTGTATGTTCTTACTCATATTGTACTATGTTTCTTGAAATGTTTGTCTTTTTGTAGTCACAGTGTCTGCTATAATTATAACAAGAATAATCCATGCATAAAAAACATGCATGAAAATCCTTAGCCTTAGCCCGACCCCCCGTGTTATATACTGAACTGGATGGAGAGATCATGTGACTATCATGTGATCTCACTGTGTCGGATTGGAACAATCTTCAGAACGTATTCAGGCCTGCTGCCCTGATTGGTTTGATTCCATGAAACAAGGACTGACTGAATAAATTGATTAATACATTTCTATATTGTGTGTGCTCTATTACATTTTATGTATCTTCTGCAGCTGCATTTTACTGAGATTTATATTTATTTGCATTTCTTTCAGATTGTCAAGAAGTGAACAAAAGAATAATCTCATATTACAGTGTTTTATTTAATTAATGTTGCAGTTGAACAATCACATGAAAATGATAAAAAACGCTGGATGAGTTCTCAAAACTGGTCAGTAGAGTGTCTAAATCTCCAAATTCCCAACCCCTGGATTCCATAGTTGTCAATCATTGAAAGATACTGTAGGAAAGATGTGTGCTATTAATATCAATCATTATTTAATATTACAAAAGATATATACATGTATTTATAAGCTTTACATATAAAACCTATATGTTATCAAACATTTATCAGCATTTTTATATTTTAATGGTTCTGAATGTTATTTATGTAAAAAAAAGGAAAAGCTCACTGACGTGTCTCGAGGAAGTGGGAAAGGCAGGCAGCATGCCAAATCCAATTATTTTACCTTTATTTATACATTTGGTAGAATTTTGTTTCTATATTTATTTACTTTTTTAAATAAAATAAAATTAAATAAAGCTTGCATTCCATGAGACATGAGTAAGAACATTTAAAATGAAACAAAATCAGTGTGTTTGTAACAACATGATTTTTAAGTATTGTGTGTTATTTCATCCTGGTCTGCTTAAAGGCCTTTAACGGCATAATTTCTTACTGCAGATGAAGGTCTTTTTAATAAAGAGAGAGAGAGAAATAAAAAGTGAAAAAGAGAGAACCCTGCCTGAAGGAATCAAGCAGAGCAGCTACAAACAGCTTTTACTTTGATTTCAGCACCCTCTGAACAAAAATGCAATATGGATATAATCTGCTTCTACTTGACTGGTGCTTTACAAGAAAATTATTGTCCTCATCTCAATGCAGGGCTTAGAGCTATAGTGTAAAATGTATTTATGTCTTTCCTTGAAAAGAACAGATTGCCAAAATGATTACTTTCTAGGAAGAGCAATAATGCACTCTGTTTCTTTGTAATACCCGAGCTGCTGTTCGAGCAGCCTTCCATTCAAAGGACCAATAATTATTACTGTATTTTGCAATAACAATCATATCCAGAGAAACATTAATAGTGTCACGGTTCCTTAGAGACATGAAAAGATTATTATTCTTAATTCGTTTTTAGGCATGCAGCTTTAAAACAGAAATAAGAGAAATACACAGTCATGGGCTTTGTTCCATATATGTACTGCAGTGCATTATCTGGAAAAACCACAAGGACATTTATGGAAAATGCAAACTCATTTTGTTAACAGTGCTAAAATTACTGAAGGGAATACAATAAATCCTATTATAACCTTTGTTTCAAGTCCAAGCAGCAGGGTCTGTAAAAGAGAAAAGCTCTATTGTATTTCTCAGTTAGGTCTCATACTAAACATGAATGAGGGTTTTGCTCATCTATAGGGATGCATGTCTTAAACTAGTATTCAAAACCATGGTGGCTTAATGTAACAATGAAGGTAAGCCCATATAACAGTAGACTTGTGTCACGGTCTCCCTTGCTTCTACCTTAGTTCACCACCAGAGGTCTCCCTCTCCCAAATATTAAATCTAGTGCTTCTCCTTTCCTCTGTCCAGTCCAACCAGTTTCTCCACATTCTTTCCTTCCAGGTGCACCTGTTCTGTCCTCCTCTCCTACCATTGGCTAATCATTCATTCACCTAGTTCAAACCCTCTCTGCTACACAGTATTTAAACCCCTCTGTTTCCCAGCTTAATCGCGAAGTCTTGCATTCTCTCCCGGATCAATGCTGAGCCTTGTTTCTTGATTGCCTTACCATGTTTTTTGACCTCTTGCTTTCCTGTCTCGTTTACCCCTTTCGGATCTCCCCACTAGCCTGTTCGCTCGATCGATTGACCTTGTACTGTCCCTGTTTACTCTCTCTCGTTTGCCCTTATCGGATTATCTGCATTAGGATCCTTTCCTTTAGTCCTTGAGGACGTCACAGAAGACTTTGCCAAAGTATGGATCCAGCGGCTTTACCTGACGTTGCTGCAGCTTTGACGGCTCAGTGGGCATTGTTGGGAGAACACGACGAAATGCTACGACAGATCAACTCCGCTCTGCTACATCCCGGTTGTCCAACAGATCTTCTTTCAAGCCTAGCCCTGTTTCAGAACCAGAAGCCATGCAGATAGGAAGGACTCGACTATCTGCTGAGGAAAAACAGAGGAGGATACAACAGCGCCTTTGCCTTTATTGTGGCCAATCTGGTCACTTCCGAGACGCCTGTCCCAATCGTCCTGGATCTTCCTTGGCAACTCCACAGAAATCTGGTAACACCCGCTCAAAGTATGCTCTCTGTTCGCATCCAGTTCCATACTCAACACGCCTTTTTGTCTGCATTAATAGATTTGGGGTCTGCAGGAAACTTCATAGACAGAAGAGCTGCGGAGCGATTGAAACTTCCCCTCTCACCGTTCTTACCACCACTTAATATCAGAGCAGTCAACAACCAACCCATCGGTTCCGGCCCGGTTTCACAGAAGACCATTCCAATCACCATGTCCATCGGAAACCTGCATACTGAACAACTGCCTTTGTTAGTGATCGACTCCCCTGGAGCTGACATAATACTCGGACATCTGTGGCTCATTCATCATAACCCTGTTATTTCTTGGATCAAGGGGACTATTATTTCTTGGGGAGAACACTGTCTTCCTAATTGTCTGTCTTCACCTTGCAGAGCTACCCACATCGAAAGTCCGTTTTTCTCAACCCCACCCGAGTTTCCATCAGAATACGAGGATCTGGCTGCCGTGTTTAGCAAATCCCGAGCCTCCTCTCTGCCACCACATCGTCCTTGGGATTGCGCTATTGATCTTCGCCCTGGCTCAACTCCACCTCGGGGCCGAATCTTTCCTCTCTCTCTTCCAGAGTCGCAGGCCATGGAGGATTATATCAAGGAGGCTTTGGCACAAGGCATCATCCGGCCATCCACTTCACCTGCTGCGGCAAGCTTCTTCTTCGTGGCAAAGAAGGACGGTGGTTTAAGACCCTGTATTGATTATAGGGGACTTAATGCGTTTACAGTCAAGTATCGATATCCTTTACCTTTAGTTCCGGCTGCCCTGGAACAGGTAAGAGGAGCTCGGTATTTTACAAAACTAGATCTACGCAGTGCATATAACCTAATCCGGATACGAAAGGGAGATGACTGGAAGACGGCATTTATTACTAACTCGGGACACTATGAATATTTAGTCATGCCCTTTGGTCTGGTCAACGCACCTTCAGTCTCTCAAGCTTTTGTAAATGAGGTATTATGACCTTATCTCCATTGCCTATATTGACGATATTCTGGTTTACTTCTCTACTCTTTCTGAACACATCTCCCAGGTTCGACAGGTGCTTCAATGTCTGCTACAAAATGGACTCTATGTCAAGGCTGAGAAATGTGAATTTCACCAACAGCGTGTGGCTTTCCTGGGTTACATCATCGACACCAATGGAGTTCACATGGATCCCGAGAAGGTGAGAGCAGTTACTGAGTGGCCTCAACCTCAAACTATTAAGGAGTTGCAACGTTTCCTGGGTTTTGCTAACTTTTACTGTCGCTTCATTCGTAACTTTAATTCGGTCGCGTCTCCTTTAACCTCTCTATTAAAGGGCTCTGCTCGCCGTTTATCGTGGACGGATTCTGCTGAGGTCGCCTTCGAGAAACTCAAGTCCCTGTTCACCACTGCTCCAGTCCTCAAGCACCCAGACCCTAATCTCCCTTTCGTTGTGGAAGTAAATGCTTCTGAAAACAGCGTTGGGGCAGTGTTTTCTCAACGACACGGTCAACCACCTAAGCTCCATCCCTGTGCATTCTTTTCTAGGAAATTATCACCTGCGGAGAGGAATTATGACATCGGCAACAGGGAACTCTTGGCATTGAAGTTGGCCTTTGAGGAATGGAGACATTGGTTGGAGGGATCAAAACACCCTTTTCTGGTACTCACAGATCATCGGAACCTGGAATATATTCAAGCAGCAAAACGCCTCAACCCCCGTCAAGCGCGTTGGGCTTTGTTCTTCACTCGTTTTCAATTCATCCTGACTTATCGCCCAGGATCCAAGAACATCAAAGCAGATGCTCTATCACGTCAGTTTGACTCTGTTCATGAACCCCTATCTGATGATCCTATTTTACCATCTACCTGCATTGTTGCTCCTATCAAATGGAATTTCTTGGACCAACTTCAGAGGGAACTCTCCTCTAATCCTGCCCCTTCCACATGTCCTTCTAATAAGATCTATGTACCTTCATCCAAGCGTCCCACACTCCTTCAATGGATTCATTCTAACCCCGCTTCTGGACATCCAGGGATTCATTACCTTGATAAGACGAACATTCTGGTGGCCCACTCCGGTTCAAGACGCTACCCAGTTTGTCAACGCTTGCTCCGTCTGTGCCCAATCTAAATCTTCGCGACATCCCCTCTCTGGTCTCTTGGAACCTCTTCCAATCCCACGGCGCCCATGGTCTCACATCTCTATTGATTTCGTTACCAACCTTCCCAGCTCTCAGGGTTATACTACCATTTTAGTGGCTATAGATCGTTTCTCTAAATCATGCCGGTTTGTACCCTTGCAGAAGCTTCCCACTGCCCTCGAAACTGCAGAGGTTTTATTCCATCATGTGTTCCGCATTTACGGGATTCCTGAAGACATAGTGTCTGACTGAGGTCCTCAAATCACCTCCCGCGTCTGGTCTGCATTCTTCAAGGCTTTAAATATTACGGTCAGTCTCACCTCCGGCTATCATCCACAATCTAATGGACAGATGGAACGTCAGGAGATCATACGCTTTCTTCGATCCTACTACAATACTTCCCAAGATGATTGGAGCCATTTCTTGCCATGGGCAGAGTACGCCCAGAATTCCCTGACCAGCTCTTCCACAGGTCTCAACCCCTTCCAGTGTGTTCTAGGATACCAACCGCCTGTGTTTCCTTGGAATGGGGAATCTACTGTCTTCCCAGCAGATGATGATTGGTTCTGTCGCAGTGCAGATGTCTGGAATGCAACACATGTCCGATTCCACAGAGCTATCCATCATCAAAAGACCTTGGCAGACCGTCATCGACAACCTGCTCCACAATATCATCCGGGACAGTTGGCCTGGCTATCAACCATAGATATTAAGCTTAAACTCCCATCTAAGAAACTGAGCCCTCGTTTCATCGGTCCCTTTCCTGTCCTCCGCCAAATTAATCCAGTCACTTATCGTCTCTCTGTTAAAGCCTGTTAAAGCCCCGATCCCTCCTCTCCTTCTGATTCTCCTCAGGTCTCTTCTTCTTCTTCTTCGCCTCCTCCTCCCTTGGATCTCGATGACGGTCCAGCATATGCAGTAAGGAACCTGTTACGATCTCGTCGCCACAGAGGATGCCTACAGTACTTGGTCTACTAGGAGGGGTATGGTCCAGAAGAACGCTCTTGGGTTCTAGCCTCGGATATCCTAGATCCTTCTCTCATTGCGGACTTTCACAGGGTCCATCCCACTGCTCCTGCTCCTCGGCCCCGTGGCCGTCCTCACCGCCATCTTCACCGCTCTGGTCTGGCCGAGGTTGATTCTGGGGAGGGGGGTACTGTCACGGTCTCCCCTGCATCTGCCTTAGTTCACCACCAGAGGTCTCCCTCTCCCGAATATTAAATCTAGTGCTTCTCCTTTCCTCTGTCCAGCCCAACCAGTTTCTCCACATTCTTTCCTTCCAGGTGCACCTGTTCTGTCCTCCTCTCCTACCATTGGCTAATCATTCATTCACCTAGTTCAAACCCTCTCTGCTACACAGTATTTAAACCCCTCTGTTTCCCAGCTTAATCGCAAAGTCTTGCATTCTCTCCCGGATCAATGCTGAGCCTTGTTTCTTGATTGCCTTACCATGTTTTTTGACCTCTTGCTTTCCTGTCTCGTTTACCCCTTTCGGATCTCCCCACTAGCCTGTTCACTTGATCGATTGACCTTGTACTGTCCCTGTTTACTCTCTCTCGTTTGCCCTTATCGGATTATCTGCATCAACACAACGCCTGCATTTGGATCCTTTCCTTTAGTCCTTGAGGACGTCACAACCTGCTTATGAACAATTTTTTACTCACTACATTTATTTTAATACTTCTTTACAGAAGTCTGTGTGTGTGTGTGTGTGTGTGTGTGTGTGTGTGTGTGTGTTGGGGGAGGGTTAAAAGTCCATCCAGGGCAAACTCAGATGATGCTTTCAAAAGAAAAGGCAGCAGGTTTACTTCAAAAAGTAAATACAAATAGGAAAAGTGTTAAATCAATAGTTAATAAGTGACAAAATAAATAAGTGACTAAACTGGTGCTGCTTATCTCCATGTGATAACGGAACGGCGCATTGTGTTCCTGCATGCGCAAATTGTTTGGCCAGCAGGGGAGTAAATACAGTCGTAATGAAAGGCTTTGGTAAACATGTACCTGCGTATTAAAAAAGCGCGGACAAGGGGAAAGGGTTTGCTCTGCAGGACAGTTGTGAGGGATCAGAGTTAGAATGGACAGGTGGCTGGACTGTTGATCTGATCCCTCTGATAGTGTGGGAAAAATTGAATAATTGTATAAATTGAAACAATATGTACGCAGGACAAGGAATAGGTTTAAATCTGTGCACAGGTGGCAGATCATCTTGAAAACATAAACTCCAGAATGCATTTTAATTTTGGGAGGGTGGTGATGACTTTGTTTTTAGTATGCAGTACAGCACTCAGTTTGTGAACATGGCAGGCAGTTGTCCCAAATAACTCTGCAGTCCCCCTCAGCTAGTAAGCTACATTACCCAATCCCATTCACAATTTATACAATCTGTCACAGTAAACACCAATGCAGACCTTTAATCTGACAAATATCACAGGAGTTAGCCAGCTCGGTTACTTTGTGCAAAATTAAACACCCAGTTGATGTTCACTCAGGTCACTATCTTTTCTTTTTCTTTCTTTCTTTCTTTCTTTCTTTCTTTCTTTCCAGTTGGATGTTTGGGATAGCTGTCATTCACGTGCATTAGGTTTCATCTTGCAATGTGTATAAAATGAGAAAATAAACAAGCCCAAACCCTGGTGCTCTTGAACACATTCCTCAAAAGATGAGGCAATGCAAAGTAAAGGTGGCCGATTGTTAAAGGAAATTAGTGAGGTGTGAGGGATTTCCACCTGTATGAACAGCAACACAGAAACAGGACTAATCAAAAATCTAAATAATGCCAGCAACTAAAGTAAATCATCTTTCTGTTTTTCCATAGTTTGTTTTCTTTCAATTTAAGGAAAACATACCCTAGACATTTAACACTGAGCACAACTTAATGAGCTTCACAAATATTCAAGACAAATTCTGTTAAAAATAAAATTATATTCCCATCAAAATTCCTTTGAGCAAACAATGAATACCAGCAGTTTTTTTTTTTTTAAATCCGCTCTCCCTCCTCCATTGCCAAATATTGTAAAAAAATAAATAAAAAATTGTATCAACACCCACAATAAAATCTCTATTAAAAAAAAGTCTTATTAAAATTAATATTATATTTTATTCAGATGAATAAAAATTATGTTCATAAAGCATCATTAGCATAGGTTAATTAAAAGTGGTGTCCTACTTTGCACATTCCGTTCTCCTTGATTCTAGTGATCTGCATGTTAATGAAGAGGCAATTAATTGCCATTCACTTTTGAAAGCTTATCCCAAATCCTAAGATTTGAGACACCTGAAAACGACACAGCTGTAAGGCAAGACGCAAATGCATTTTATAGGCAAGCATTGTTTAAAATTGCTAACTTATTATTATTTTAATATTTTTGGTATTAAACTGAAAGTATTTCTTTATGCATCCTATATCTTTCAGTACAAATAATCCTGCAATGTGATAACGCTTACACCTTAACATCATGGCAAGCAGTTTATTTCATGTGGCCTGTAAGAACACTAGCGTAGCCGACCTCTGACAGAACAAAGAGAAAACATTGTTGTCTGCCTGAAACAATGTTCTGATTGAAACTGTCTTGTGTCTGACACAATGTTCACTCCACTCAACAAACTTTTTATGCTCCTCCTGGCTGAGCTCAGTTGCATCAGTAATGTGCTGCTCCTAGAGTTATCATTTATTAAGTCTTGTAGCAATTATATTCATGCAGCTGCTCGACCAGATGCCAGTATCTCCCGCTCAGAAGTCATTTTCCCAAATTAAATCCAACACAAATGCTCTCCCTACTTTATTATCTCAAGAAATTGCCAATCAGCAAGAATTACTCACTTTGGCATTCGACAATGAACCCTTCTATTACATTTCCACAGGGGGCAAAAACACCATAGCAAAATAAACAAATAAATAATAACAAAGTAAACAAAATATATCATACAAATGGTAACTTGCTTTGTAAATACTCAACATAGTATTCTGCATTTGGTTTTTATTGTGCCAACCAATACTTTCTTCTTCTTCTCCTTCTTTTGTACATGTACAGCGGGCCACCTAGCCACCTGCCTTTCATTTGCTTCATTATGATAACAATTCCTAACAGGTGGATGGCAGTTGGGCTGCACCATGGCCACAGTATTAAACCACAAAAGCACAACACGGGTAGGCTATCTGTACTAACGGTCTGCAGAAAAATAAATTGAAATAAATAAGAAGCAGATAAGGGAGTGGATATTGGAGTTCTTAGGCCCTAAAAATACATACGACCACAGGAAGCCTCAGCAACAGACATTTGTCACAGCACTAGGAAGTATGTGTGGTAATACGGAGCATACATGTTAAAAGATATCAGTCAAGCGAGGTACTGTGCAATGTACATTAAGAAATAGCCTCAGGTGTGCCTAGGTTTCAGTATTCATTCATTCTCCTCTACCTTTTTATGCCATGTTTGTCATTACACTAACAAAACTAAAACAAATAAACACTCCAATAAAAAACAACTGTGTATCGGATAAAGAGGGAGGATGATTGACAGGTGTATTCCTCTGTGTTCAGTAAAGTATACCTGATGATAAGTGTGTGTGTGTGTGTGTGTGTGTGTGCGTGTGCGTGTGTGTGTGCGCGTGTGCGCGCGTGTGTGTGTGTGTGTGTGGGGGGGGGGGGGGTATGAAAAATAACCCACCAGTTAATGGAAAACTACAACCGTATATTCAGTGTGAGTAAAAAACATTGTTGCTACATTGTTCTGTTGATAATTATAACAACTGTAAAGAGCATGCAAGTAGTTGCAAATAGTAATATTATACAGTGAGGGAAAAAAGTATTTGATCCCCTGCTGATTTTGTACGTTTGCCCACTGACCAAGAAATGATCAGTCTATAATTTTAATGGTAGGTGTATTTTAACAGTGAGAGACAGAATAACAACAAAAAAATCCAGAAAAATGCATTTCAAAAAAGTTATACATTGATTTGCATGTTAATGAGGGAAATAAGTATTTGACCCCTTCGACTTAGTACTTGGTGGCAAAACCCTTGTTGGCAATCACAGAGGTCAGACGTTTCCTGTAGTTGGCCACCAGGTTTGCACACATCTCAGGAGGGATTTTGTCCCACTCCTCTTTGCAGATCCTCTCCAAGTCATTAAGGTTTCGAGGCTGACGTTTGGCAACTCGAACCTTCAGCTCCCTCCACAGATTTTCTATGGGATTAAGGTCTGGAGACTGGCTAGGCCACTCCAGGACCTTAATGTGCTTCTTCTTGAGCCACTCCTTTGTTGCCTTGGCTGTGTGTTTTGGGTCATTGTCATGCTGGAATACCATCCACGACCCATTTTCAATGCCCTGGCTGAGGGAAGGAGGTTCTCACCCAAGATTTGACGGTACATGGCCCCGTCCATCGTCCCTTTGATGCGGTGCAGTTGTCCTGTCCCCTTAGCAGAAAAACACCCCCAAGGCATAATGTTTCCACCTCCATGTTTGACGGTGGGGATGGTGTTCTTGGGGTCATTCCTCCTCCTCCAAACATGGCAAGTTGAGTTGATGCCAAAGAGCTCGATTTTGGTCTCATCTGACCACAACACTTTCACCCAGTTCTCCTCTGAATCATTCAGATGTTCATTGGCGAACTTCAGACGGGCCTGTACATGTGCTTTCTTGAGCAGGGGGACCTTGTGGGCGCTGCAGGATTTCAGTCCTTCACGGCGTAGTGTGTTACCAATTGTTTTCTTGGTGACTATGGTCCCAGCTGCCTTGAGATCATTAACAAGATCCTCCCGTGTAGTTTTGGGCTGATTCCTCACCGTTCTCATGATCATTGAAACTCCACGAGGTGAGATCTTGCATGGAGCCCCAGATCGAGGGAGACTGACAGTTATTTTGTGTTTCTTCCATTTGCGAATAATCGCACCAACTGTTGTCACCTTCTCACCAAGCTGCTTGGCGATGGTCTTGTAGCCCATTCCAGCCTTGTGTAGGTCTACAATCTTGTCCCTGACATCCTTGGGCAGCTCTTTGGTCTTGGCCATGGTGAAGAGTTTGGAATCTGATTGATTGATTGCTTCTGTGGACAGGTGTCTTTTATACAGGTAATGAGCTGAGATTAGGAGCACTCCCTTTAAGAGAGTGCTCCTAATCTCAGCTCGTTACCTGTATAAAAGACACCTGGGAGCCAGAAATCTTGCTGATTGATAGGGGATCAAATACTTATTTCCCTCATTAACATGCAAATCAATTTATAATGTATGTATTTATTTATTTATTTATTTATTCTTAGCAGTATGGACTGAGGTTAAAGAATAAAGAATGTCCCAGGAATATGTGATGTTGGGTTCAAAGATTATTTAAGATTCAGCATATATGCCAAAGCAAGCAAAATCCAAAATGTACATTACAGAAGGAATTTTTCATTTCTAAGAACACAATAGACCTGGTTTTGTTTATCATCACACATTTCCGAATCACAGAAACAATGTCAGATGCTGCTCTCGATCATTA
Organism: Amia ocellicauda; assembly: GCF_036373705.1. Lineage (NCBI taxonomy): Eukaryota > Metazoa > Chordata > Actinopteri > Amiiformes > Amiidae > Amia > Amia ocellicauda. Next base: position 15,992,071 of record NC_089858.1, on the reverse strand, counting down.
CATTTTAAACTACGCCTCTCACTGCCACTGCAGGCAGAGCCGCAGTGTTCATTACTCTTCTGTACGTGTGCACAGACAAAAGTATTCACAATATTAGCCTTAGGCATGCATTCAAACTGACGAGGAAGCCTCTGTTCATTGCAGATGTAAGAAGACGTTTATGAAAACAAGGATTGCTTTTGTGAACATTTTCGTTTAGGGTAGCTTTTATAAGCCAGTTGAACAGACAATGAACGGTCCATGTACAGTGCAATTAAATATGTGATAAACTGCCAATTTGTGAACAATGAGCAATTAATTTGACTGCATTTCACTGAATATAGAATACTTCATCTCATAGTTATCTCTAAAATATTATTACTGTATTACTATTGCATTTTATGTGTGAGTGTGTGTGCTTTCTCTTTGAATGTAACACTTATAATTTTGACCATGTACACCACACGATAATGCAATATTATAACACATGTATCTGTACATGTTCATCGACTGTAGAATGAGAATATCACTTACATATACTCGGCTTTGAGCCTCAGGGTGTGCTGGAGGAAATTCATTATTATATATTAGACAGAGCAGCGGGTATAACCTCCAATGTGAGGAAATGACTCTGCTGCAATTTAACACATTTTCTGCAGGGTTTGGAATAGTGGTTTCTCATCTCTCAGGCATGCCTGCAACCATTTACATGAGCTTCCAGAGATGCGGAATTTGAGCAATTAAATATCTAGACAGCCGACACAGCCATGCACACAACAAGAGGACCACTGCCTGATAGGGAAACTGGAAATCACTGGCATTTTTTCTCAGGTCCCCTTAGTAACACAAAGGAAGTCATGTTAGGATGAGGTTTATGCATTGAAATAGAGTGGATTTCCTTTTGATCTTAGATGCATTTATATGGTATAGCTAGCTGGACTTCTATTTCTGATCAAGGCATTGGTGACTCTGACGGAATCCTTCAAAAGACAGAGATACAAGTTAGAAAACTAAAATAAGTGGATTTTGATCAATGAAGCCCATATGACATATCATACAGACTTCTGTGGGTCTGTCTCAGGTTCTATTCTCACCCTTTGAGTAAGAGCGTTAAAGCATAAAGCTGGTAAGAATGCATTATTTTCTGCTATGTGGATGGAATTTCATTTACTGGAGCTCAACTGAATGAGGAATTTGTGGAATTTTAAGACACACCATCTTCTTCATCAACATCTTGAATCTTGAAACACATCTTAGGAATCTGAAATATTGGTGACCTCTTTGTTTCTATTATTCAGAACGCTATGCTAGTTTCTTAATGTATTGTATTTTTTCTTTCCTTCAAATGATCCCCTTAACAGATATGATGTATAGGATGTTGTAGCCTCCATATTTCCATCTTTGTCAAAGATAAGTTTTTGTTGTTGTTAAACGCAGTCTCTGTTGCAGCCCTAGAACAAGCACATCTTCACTACAACCCGAATGAGAATGAACCCGTGTTCATATCAGATCAATCTAAGAAAACCCCAGAGACATGTTAGCTGCACCAGTGTGAGAGGCTGATAAAGTATTTGAAGAGATTTAAATGTGCATGTTTAAAAATTATGCAAAATGAAAAGAGAAGGAGTTTGAGAACACCTGGAGAAAAAGCAAACTTGAAATGAAATGTTTTAAGTCTGCACTGCAGGGATCCCAATGGAGTCGGCACAACAGAATCGAAAGGACTTGTTCCTGATCTAGTCCTCATTATGGCGAGATTTTAATGAGCTTCCTAAATAGGTATGGCATTTTTCCAGCTTATTGTTGCAAATGTAACCTTTAAAATATATATTTTTAAGCTTACACAGTCTTCTGGGGTAACAGAAAGAAATCTAAGTGGATCGTAAGAAAGCAGGACAAAGTCATTTTGAGTGTTGTGTGTTTATTAATTAATTCAATAATTCATGCGGTAGTGTATGCTGTCCTGATCAGAGAGAAGATTTTATGGTAAAACTTTATATTGCATGTTATTCATAACTGATTGGTAAATAGTTTATAAAACAGTTAGGAACAATTTATAATTCCATTTATTAATGATCAATAAACCTTCATCATATTTGATTTATCATTCTCCAACATTACAAAAGGATATCCTTTTGAACTACAAAATACATCTTCATCTTCCACATTTACTGAAAAATAAATAAAAGTTGCCTGAAAAAGTATCACTTAAAATCAGGATGTTATGTGAACTTGAAACCAAATCATCTCCAAAACTGTCTTTTTCAAAGCCTGGGCTTGGAGTTACTGTTAAAACTAAAAAAAAAAAAGATTGTGAATTAAAACATTTAATATCTTAAATAAATAGTAATGCTGTTAATAATTGTGTTAATAAAACAATGCATGTTCAGAAGAATGATCCTTTAAAACGGTTCAAATTGCGTGCCATCTGCAGTATAAGTTTATTCCGTTTTTGTTACATAAGGCATTTATGATTAAACTAGCATAATAATAATATTCTTCTGAAGAGGATTATTCATCAGCGGTACTGCATTTTAGTCGAAGCAGGATGGTAAACATGGCATTTTCCTTGTTAAAAAAATATATCAGTTTAATACAATCTATCTGAGATTATTGTTAGTGTCATTACTGTAAGGCTGCCTTCTTTCTTGTTTCTTGCCTTTAGCAGAAACTGAAGTAATCATTGCAAATAGCTAAGTACACGGTGATGAAATTGCAGCTATAATTTCCAGAGGCCTGGCGTTTATTGCTCAGTGCCATTAAAATTCAAGTGGCTGTTTGTTTGGAACACCATGTTTTTCCCTGCTTCAAAAACTTATAATGGAAACCACATTTTAAATGTTCAGGTAAGCAGCGCAAATCAAAATTGGTCATCAGTGTAATAAATAAAGCTCATGACCAGAAAATTAATTCATAAAGGGCTAAATTCTTACCTGACATCTCTTTTATTATTCTTATTTATAGCTTAACAATTCATTTGTGTTTCAAAGTTTTAATTAAAAATGTAGAAATCAGATTTGTCACCAAATATTGGTAGCAAGCCATCAAGCATCACTCATCTAGATTTAAATTGCTCGTTTGTTTGACAGCCACTGTAAATCTGCCACTTGGAGCTCATGAAAATTCATAGGGTTTTAATATACAAGAACAAAAGAAGAAAAAAGGAAGCAAAAAGACACAGGCCAGACTCCTGAGTGTTCTTGAACATATATACAGTGTATATATATATATGAAATACGTTTTTTTAATCATTACACATATTTTTATGAGAATTATATATGTATATATTATACTCAACCGGTCAAAGATGCACATTTTTCACTACATTGTCAGGGAGCTCCAGAACAATGTTTTTTTACCCCTCCAGGGCAGCACTGGGACCAGGCCTGAGACTGGGGGCACTGGCAGCAAAGCTTAACTTGCATTTGAGATCATCAATACAGAGAGACACTACTGTGCACATAGAGAGCAGATTAGGGAGCATTCATGCTATTATTGTTGCTGGCAAGAAGTTACAGCACTGATATACATATCACTATCTCACTATCACTATTTCAGTGGGAAAAATACAACAGTACAAGGGACCAATTTGTATAGACCAATGCTTGTTATACACGGGGCTAAATGTATTCTGGCTTGGATTTCCTGAACAAGATTACCCTTTAAAAATAAATACATAAAAATGATGTATCTATGTATGCATTGATTTATAAATAATCAAGTGTCAGCTCACAAGCTGCAGTATGCCTTCTGTTTCAGTGGTAGCACCTCAATGATCTTGTGCTGCTCATAAGATGAAGTGATGGTTGTGGCGGTGGTTAATGACTGTAAAAAAATGGCAATGTATATGGATAGGATTTATTGATCATACCGAAGGCCAAACAATGCATTTTAGTGCATGATGCAGGAGACGTGGTTGCAGGCCCCACAGTGTCCCTGAAGCCATGTAAGTGCTTGTAGAGAACAGGTCTTAAAAAGAGAGAAGGAAAAATGGGAAAGAGAGGGAGGGAGGGGGAGGGGGAAAGAGAGAGAGAGAGAGAGAGAGAGAGAGAGAGAGAGAGAAAGGAAGAGCTGTCTCTATAGGACCTGCCTGTATAAAGGTTAAATCAGATTCAATCATCTAATTATACAATACCTGCCCTAGATTCTGCAGTTCAAAAATAACTCTTTTGAATTAACAGATGTTTGTGTTTTAATACCAGCTGTCAGAGACCAGTGCACACTGGTCTGTGCAGCCGCAAGTCATTGTAATTGAGAGCTAGGTCTCTGCTTGTCAAAAAAAATATATATATCATTACAAACTGCTGCAGTTCCTGGCAGTATATATTGATAAGGTATGAAGGATTTAAGGCATCTTCAAATAATTTGAACTTTGTCATGGAGCTGTGAGCTCCCCTGAATCATACAGCACCACTTCCATATCATTACAGCTTTAAATATCCATCCATCAGCCCTGATATCAGAGATTTTTCCTGTCACAGCCTGACTTCAGCTTCACATACTGCAAGAAATCCAGAGCAACCTGAACAAGAGGGATGTCATATGTCCTCAAAAGTGTGTGTGGGGGGGAGTATGGTTGAGGGGGAGGGTTATTATGGTATGCAGATTATAAAAAAGGGAACTTGTTGTTATTGTTAACAGTAACAGTTGTACAGTTCCTTTGGAAACACCTGTCCTTCAGCTCTCAGGAAATACGATCTTTGAGAGCTGCAGCACACGTTCACACAGCTGCTCACAGGATTGTACCTGCTCAGTTACTGTGATGTGTACTTCACTCTGTGTCTCGCTTGAGAAAACATAAATAAATGAGGGAACACACAGGTGTGCAATGTGGACACATGCTGACTTGACTGTGTGTCAGTCACCTGTGCAAACGATGCTCGATTCAATCCAGGTAAGCAAAAAGAAGCCCAAGCAAAGGTCTCACACACTACGTGCCGACACCCACACACAAAACAGTGTAATCACAGCGTCATCTTCGCGCACTGAACCTGCAGGCTCGCAAAGTGGGGGGGATAGGGTGTACTGGGCCTCAGTTCACACACAAGTAAATCCTCAATAAAGGACTCAAGCCACTTCCTACTACACAAGCAAGTAGACTGCATCAGCTTCAGAGGGCCATCTCCGTGGCAAGCATCAAAGCTGTGTCTGCGGTGTCTACTGTAGTGTGACAGAACTACAGCAAGTCTTCACAATGAGGAATGAGCAGTACACATCTGTGTCAGGTTGACAGGATTTACAGAATGCCTAATATTAAAAAGGTAACTGATACAGCTAACCACTTATAACATTGTGACAAATAAACAAACAAACTTTTACTTTTTAATGCACTCATTGGTTGAGAGGGAAGCTGTGCAATGTAGTGCACAGGAGAAGAGGAGCACAGATTAGACCTACACTATTTAAAGCATCACTTTGCTTTACCATGATGACAATAAAGCCTGGTGCTGCTATTCACTGAGGTTTTCAATAACATGACGAGACAAGCAGAGATGACTAGATACTGTTCTGAGAAACGTCGGCCCTACTCAGTGATGAGCTGGCGACACAGAACTCAATGTCTCAGAGTGGCCTCAGTGATTCTTCAATTCATCAGCATCATAATTAAAAGAACTGTCAGTCAATTCCAAGAACATAATGTACAAATAAATTGGATATTCAGTCTTTTCAATATAGAGAAAATGAAAAAATACAGAAAAAAATCTATTTATACGAAGAAGAATAGTGCTTTTTATACATATATTGAAAAATAGATTCACTTTAAATGTTCTATTAGACGAAGGGAGCTGAGGAGTGAAACAACACATGGAGAAAGACAAGTGTTTATAGATTTACATTCTGATTTGATTTTAATTCTTCTCATATTTTGCTCCTTTTGTCTTTGGATTAAAATAATAGTGGGGTTTCTGGTAAAGGTCTATGAGTGACAAGAATTCATATATTTAGTTTAAATTAGAAATTAAATTGCATAGAAAAGGTGCGGGGGTTCCTAAAATGAAGCTATCCTACTAGACTGTAAGTAGTGCTGTACACAATGTTCAACAGAGGAATGACAAGCATACATCGTCCATTAATTCTGTCAATATTGCACAGCACCCCAGACGGCCTCACAAGAGAACTATTCCACAAAGGAATGCTGCTTAATGTATCCTTTAATATATGTATATACACACTAAACCTTTAATGAGACCTGGCTTATATATAAAAAAGAAATGATGACAATGAAAAACAATCTGCAACAAAACATGTTTACTTTAAATTGATCCAGCTTAGGGTTCTAATTAAGGAAGAACACAATTCTGCTAATTAATGTTTTAATCATTAGGCTTTTTGCATGTCACTAATTAAAAGGAGACAGCAATCAGCAGTGAAACATTGTTATTAGATCATGATGTCTTTCTTTAAAGGCAATTTAAAACCACAAGATAGCGTGTACTATTGGCACTTGTGCAGGCTCATAACTGCCTCATGCAATGGGATGACTAATTAAATCGCACAGGAGATTGTCTCTTAGTAACACACCTGGTCCAACATGACTTTTGTTTCATAACAATAGTTTGCAGAAAAAACAAGAATCAAAATGAATCACAAAATGGAAAAGCTGCTGTTAAATACTTCATAGATCACTGAGGAGTGCTGTTTTTTATATGAAATTATTAAAAAAAAAACATTTTGTGATGATAAAATGATATATATACAGTATATATATAAGAAGTAAGTAAGTACCAGAAATAAATAAAACAGATTGAAATACAATGCTTTTTACTTATACTTATTTATACTTTATTCATAGCAATGAGCAGTACAGGGATGAGATGATGACAATTAGCTGGATAGCAGATGTTTTAATCCAAAGCAGTTCACAGAGGTCAGAGCGGCAAACTACGCTTTAATGACTGATGCCCCAGAGTACTTTGTAACAGGAAGGAGAGGAGGTTAAATATCTTGCTCAGGGTAAGTAAGACGCACAGAGAGACAGTGGCAGAACTAGGGCTGCCTGGTAGCAATTCATTTTCCTTAAACCACAAGATCAAAGTCTCCAGTTATCTGAGGTTAATTGTATGTTAGACTGGTGAATACACAAACACACACGCATGCACACACAAACACACACACTCTTAAAACAAAATGGTTCAGAATATCCGACCCTCATTGTATTTGCTCAAATCATTGTAAGACCAAACAGAACACAAATCTTGAAGGCACTCATGCTGTCCAAGTCCTTCACCTAAACTCAGAGATGCACTGGGCGACTGAGCAATGTGCTGCAACATGCTCATCTGTCAAGTTTTACATAATAACTGCTGCTTCAGACTCTCGTGGAACCAGGTCCTAATAATATGAATTCAAAATATTTACACTGCACTTCAAAAACGTTCAGTTGCCTACAGACAGATAACTACAAGTTGTATTTCTTCAGCTATGACATCATTCTGCAGCTCTGTGCATGGGATTAAAGGGTAATTGGAAAGAAAGTTATTATATAATAAACACACCTATGAGTATAAACTAAAATACTGGAAAACGTACAGTATGTGGTGACTATTGTGCTATATAGACAGGGAGTAATGTGGTGCTATAGTGTGGATGCTGTATATACATGTAAAAGTACAATCCCAACAGCCCAGTGTCGTAGGTTCAACCACCCACTTCGGCAAATTAATATTTTCAGAAAATAAAAAGAATAATTAATTAAAATAAGTGAATAACTATCTATCTAGTGCATCTGTGAGTGTGTGGGCTGCTGTTACTTAGCTGTACATAAACTCAAATAGGATGTGATTGTTTTATAGAGATGACAACACTGACCGCAGTTTGTATATGTGACAAGCCGGTCCCTTTTCACAAGTTCACCGACGCAGCGCATGGTGCCGCTCCCCTGTCCCTTGCTGGTCCATAGATTAGTGCTGAAATGTCAATGCAAATGCTATGAATGAAACCACGAGAGTGCACCTGCCTCTTTGTTAGAGTCACCCAAAGGGATTTCTTTATTTGTCCTTAAGCACCCAGGGATGCAGTTAAATAACATCAATAAGCAGCACTGCGCTATGGGTGATTAAAGAGGCTTTTCACGTTATGAAACAAAACAAAACCGAATGAAACCATTTTTAAAAATCTAAGAGAAGGAGATAAATAAATACATACATACATACATATATAAACAAACAAACAAACAAACCAACAAACAAATAAATTAATACAATTTTTCACTGGTAACTGCCTGAAACCCATCTGTAGGGCAAAAACACCTTTAAAACCACACAAACACACTGGAGTCTTGCCAAGCACAATGCTATTTTAAAGATTGTAGAGCTACAGGGAACAGCAGAACTGAAATTGTTTCAAAGAGATTTGAATACAGGCCCCACGTTGTTGAAATGCACGTGGCATAATCAAAGCCTTCTCACAGCACTCACAATGTGTTGCTCTCTTCAGCTGTTTCCCAGGCCTGACACAGGAGTAAAAAAATGATTCTGTTTCAGACCCTGGAAAATTAGCTTCATATGAAAACCTTTTGGAAAGATTGGCATTTTAGGTCCAAGAACAGACACCTTTAGCTAACTGGACACAGCCCAGATGATAGTGTTTATGTGCAGTACTGGTAGAGAGAGACTGAACTGAACTGAGCTCAGTTTCAGAGCGCTGGCTTAAGCTTAACCTGTTGCTAAAGGCAAGGCATGCCATACCATAATAATCTGCTGAATACAATGGATAACCTTGTATTTGTACGGCATTAAACTAAACCCTCATGGGCTCAATTACTCTACGCTGAATGAGAATGTGCAGTTTATTAAGCAATACAAGTACATTTAATTCGGCAGCAGATAACTGCTCTGCATTAAAGGTGAAGGATAAAACATACATTAAATGTTTTCATAAAAATGTGCCGTTTCAAATATAATTGCAAACTGCACTGCAACATGCAACAATCAACCATAACATTAAACTGACGAAGAACCAAATTTGTGTCATTGGAGTTTATGGAAAATATCTGCTGTGAAATCCGTATCCCCAACCCCCCTCCTCCTCTCGGCACTGAGTTTGCTAATGATACAAAAGTGAAAGCAGGGGACAGTTAACGCTAGGCATTATGGGTTGTGGACAACCTGCAAAGTATATTTTCAACACAAAATCAATTCTGAAATCAGTGCACTGAAGTGGGGCCCAGAAATCCCCACAGGCCTTTAGAAAAACCTGCGAACCTTTCAATCACCAAAGAACACTGGCAATATCTTGGACTTTAATCAATCACTGTCGACCCGCTCACATCATTCATATGTATCCATTTTCATTAACTAGCTATTTAAGTGTTTTTCTGTTTATATTCCCCTGACATGGCCCCCTGACCATGATCGCTTTATGGCATCCATTTGTGCATATACATTATACATAGATAATATACAATGTCTGTGCAATACTAGATTTATTTTTTTGTCAAACTCTGGACCCTTTCAGCTACATTTTCTGCTAAATAATCATAAACTTCCAGTGTAATACACTGTCATTCATCTTTCAGAACCATTTTCAATTTCAACACTGAAATGACCTCACATACCTGATGGCAGACTGTGCGTAAAATCCCCCGAAATATCATTTCAAAGTGTAATTGTGTCACTGTAGCACAGTAACAGTATAATTTAATGCACTTTCGGGTAGCTGTCGGAAAGTCTATCACTTCATTTAAATTCCTGCTTTGAATTCCATTGTTAATTAGATTCTGGAAATCTCAGACGGGGGGTCCAACACAGTCATGAAAGCTGAGTCTGAAAAGGGGAATCTTGCAATACAGAAATAACTCAAAAAAATGAAATGGCAATGTTTATTTAATATGACAGTTAGACATGTTATTTCTATTTAACTTAAACTATGGAAGAATAATCAGTTAAGTTATTGTTTACCCAGGGAAACATGCAGTCTTTACAAAATTCAATTCTAAAAGACTGGAGAAGCAGTATTGATATAATCCACATTTTACTGTTTTATTAATATTATTAGTTGTTGTAGTAGTAAGATTAGCATAATTTACAAAAGAAAAAACATAGTATTATTTAATCCGCTTCCTCAGTCTTTGAAAATATGGTACTGCTTGTGGAATTAATAAAACAATACTGTTTTCTTGCTAAAAACATAATTAATATATTTGTGCTTAATATCATGTCTGTTTTAGAAATTTCTTCCAATTGCTTAAGAACAACCAATTAAGAGCAAATGAAAAACCTTTCAGCTGGCAATGAAATCAGTTATTTCTGTTTGCTGCTGCTGCTGCTAATGAGCTATGCAGGCAATTACCAGGCAGATCTCTCAGAGAGGAGCTGAAATGATGCCTTCTGTCACTGTGTCAGACAACCATCTTTACAAAAAGAACAAAATCAAAAAACAAAGACCGAAATTAACTTTCAATTCGTATACTTTCAGTTTGTGTTTTCATTACTCACTTTAATGCATCATTAATACACTGTAGTACTGTATCATTTTTGTTTTATATATAAATTGAAACAAAATAGTGTTTTGGGAACTAACAAAACACTATTTTGTTTCACATCTTTATTATAAATTATTAATCATATCTTAAAAGGGTTTATTCATAATTTATAAATGGAGTTATGAATGGTTCCTGTTTTATAAACTATTTACCACTCATTTATTAATGACACTGTAATATAAAATGTTACTATCAAAGTCCCATTAACTGCACGCACAGAACTGGGCTAAAGACTGCTTTGAGTCTGAAACATCAGAATTCCTGCAACCTGTGCTCACATGTACAGGACGATTATAGAACACAGCTTGCTGCAAGTGTTCAAAACATCTCTGCAGTCATAGCAGGCAAACTGAGCCATGTGACACCAAAGTGTTAAAGTGTTACTTTTAATTCTATAATTACTTCAAGACAAGAGGCAAGGTGGAAAAAAAACACGACAGGCTGATAGAGTTGTCCACTCTGACACCAGAGACAGTTTTCTTGTCTAGCGATAACAAAGGATGTGGGTGGCTTGCAGAGGTCAGTCAAGTCATCAGCATACTGACTATCTTCCCTTAGCCCCCTTGGCAGCTTAGAGACAAACCACGTCTCATATCACTCTCATTTTGGCTGAACAGTTTAACAGATGTTGGTTAACCACAACAGAACAGCAGCAGCACTCACCTGGGCAACTGTAACATGTGGAAAAAAAGTTGTATTGTCGTATTACCTCTTGCAATCACTCAGCAGCACTGCATTTCAACAGTTTATACATGCCACAAGCAAACCCAATTATAAAACATAACAAGGAATGTCAATTAGCTCCACATCAAAATCTACAGAAGGTCAACAATTTATAACTCTCTTCAAATCAGATTTCATCACATTGCAGCACTAAAATGAGACAGATGAGATACAAATGAGGACAAGACACAACTGAAGGTAAATACAAGCACAGCCATGCTAACACATAGAAAACATCACCAGAGCAAAAGCAACCAACAAGACTAATTGTGGAGTGGCTGCACTGTTGTGATAGTGGGTTACTCAGCTGGTTCTTGGATGATGAAAAAGACGAAAGGGAACAGTATCACCAAGAAGTGTGATAAAGGGAAAGGCTAAGGAACAGAAGAATCAGACCCAGATTAAGAATGCTTTAAAAAATGAACATGTGCAAGTGTACCTAGAAGAATTGATGCTGTTTTGAAGGCAAAGGGTGGTCACACCAAATATTGTTTTGATGTAGATTTGTTATTCTGTTCACTCACTTTGCATTTAGTTAATTGATAATTATAATCTATTAACATGTCTGTTTTTGAAAGCATTCTTACTTCACAGCATTTTTTCACACCTGCCTAAAAGTTTTGAACAGTACTGTATGTGATGCCACATTGGGTGGCGCAGTGAGGATCCACCCCATACTGCACTGTGCTTCGCCAAACCCAGGTGGAGGTGAATTAATGGGTGAATTAATAACAATGATAATGGTAACGAGACTTTGTACATTAAATTTACTAATAATTATTAATGTGCCATGCATTCCTTTGTCTGTGTCCCATCAGAGGTCACCATGAACCCAGTTTGCTAGCAAATGAAACAGAACACCAGACCTATTTATCTGTGCATGAAAACCTGCTGTAATGATGCCAATGGGCAGCAGAGCTGACTTTTGCAGTGAGATGTAGTTGCCTGTATTGGTGCCTGTATGGTGCAGAAACCATCCGGTGCACTGACAGGAAGGCTGCAAGACAGTCAGCACATGTTGCTACGATGATGCTGTCAATGCCAAAAAACAGATGCCTTGTTTTGTTACCCAGAATACCAAAGCTAGAATCAGCTGACAAATAAGCACCTGGCAAGGTAACCCTGTGCCTGGGCCACGTGCCACAGGCTGCTCAGTGCTCTTACAGCAGTCCCAGATCTGCGGCTGCTCCTCAGTGCTGCACTCTACTGCACACCCCTCCACATTTAAGGCCTTATTACTTTCTCCACCAACAAAACTACAGGCACCTAGAAACTAAAATCGCTGTGAATATAAATGCTCTAATTGGAGTGTAAGTGAGCTAATTATAACATAATTACAGAGCACTGCTTACCTTGTTTTGATTAGGACACACTGGGCTTTAGTGGATAAATTGTTTATGCTTGGCTGGCTTTTGGTGAAGGCAAATGTTTAATAAGATGAAACAGGCCAAAATGAACAAACACAGGGAAATGAAAACTATAGTCGACAGGCTGCTTTATACATGCCAGTGTCGTGTTTGCTTATACCTCCTCTGTGCAATGTCCTTCTATATTCTGTACCCAGTCAGTTATAGATGGTATTATCTTCATCAAGCAACAAGCACAAAAGTATATGTAATGTATTAATAACAAAATATGTTCGATATTCCTTTGTGTTTATATTATATATATACAGTTGGGTCCATAAATATTTGGACAGTGACACAATTCTCATCATTTTGTCTCTGTATGCTGCCACAATGGATTTGAATGAAGTAGAAATTACACCCAGTTTTGTGTTCCCCTCAATTTTAGGGGCTCAAAAGTAATTGGACAAATTAACATAATCATGAATTAAATTGTGAGTTTCAATACTTGGTTGCAAATCCTTTGCAGTCAATGGCTGCTTGAAGTCTGGAACCCATAGACATCACCAGATGCTGGGTTTCTGACATAAAGAGGCAAAATGATGACAATTGTGTGACTGTCCAAATATTTATATACCTAACTGTATATATATATATACACAGTGAGGGGAAAAAATATTTGATCCCCTGCTGATTTTGTATGTTTGCCCACTGACAAAGAAATGATCAGTCTATAATTTTAATGGTAGGTGTATTTTAGCAGTGAGAGACAGAATAACAACAAAACAATCCACAAAAACGTTATAAATTGATTTGCATGTTAACGAGGGAAATAAGTATTTGACGTCTTCCACTTAGTACTTGGCGGCAAAACCCTTGTTGGCAATCACAGAGGTCAGACGTTTCTTGTAGTTGGCCACCAGGTTTGCACACATCTCAGGAGGGATTTTGTCCCACTCCTCTTTGCAGATCCTCTCCAAGTCATTAAGGTTTCGAGGCTGACGTTTGGCAACTCGAACCTTCAGCTCCCTCCACAGATTTTCTATGGGATTAAGTCTGGAGACTGGCTAGGCCACTCCAGGACCTTAATGTGCTTCTTCTTGAGCCACTCCTTTGTTGCCTTGGCTGTGTGTTTTGGGTCATTGTCATGCTGGAATACCCATCCACGACCCATTTTCAATGCCCTGGATGAGAGAAGGAGGTTCTCACCCAAGATTTGACGGTACATGGCCCTGTCCATCGTCCCTTTGATGCGGGGCAATTGTTCTGTCCCCTTAGCAGAAAAACACCCCCAAAGCATAATGTTTCCACCTCCATGTTTGACGGTGGGGATGGTGTTCTTGGGGTCATTCCTCCTCCTCCAAACACGGCAAGTTGAGTTGATGCCAAAGAGCTCGATTTTGGTCTCATCTGACCACAACACTTTCACCCAGTTCTCCTCTGAATCATTCAGATGTTCAATGGCAAACTTCAGACGAGCCTCTACATGTGCTTTCTTGAGCAGGGGGACCTTGCGGGCGCTGCAGGATTTCAGTCCTTCACGGCGTAGTGTGTTACCAATTGTTTTCTTGGTGACTATGGTCCCAGCTGCCTTGAGATCATTAACAAGATCCTCCCGTGTAGTTCTGGGCTGATTCCTCACCGTTCTCATGATCATTGAAACTCCACGAGGTGAGATCTTGCATGGAGCCCCAGACCGAAGGAGACTGACAGTTATTTTGTGTTTCTTCCATTTGCGAATAATCGCACCAACTGTTGTCACCTTCTCACCAAGCTGCTTGGCGATGGTCTTGAAGCCCATTCCAGCCTTGAGTAGGTCTACAATCTTGTCCCTGACATCCTTGGACAGCTCTTTGGTCTTGGCCATGGTGGAGAGTTTGGAATCTGATTGATAATTGCTTCTGTGGACAGTTGTCTTTTATACAGGTAAAGAGCTGAGATTAGGAGCACTCCCTTTAAGAGAGTGCTCCTAATCTCAGCTCGTTACCTGTATAAAAGACACCTGGAAGCCAGAAATCTTGCTGATTGATAGGGGATCAAATACTTATTTCCCTCATTAAGATGCAAATCAATGTATAACTTTTTTGAAATGCGTTTTTCTGGATTTTTTTGTTGTTATTCTGTCTCTCACTGTTAAAATACACCTACCATTAAAATTATAGACTGATCATTTCTTTGTCAGTGGGCAAACGTACAAAATCAGCAGGGGATCAAATACTTTTTTCCCCCACTGTATAAAAAAAAAAAAAAAAATCTATTTCAGGCCAGCATTTGGTGTTAAATACATTTTATGCATGCTATGGAAGTTGACTGTACATTACCAATGCTTGAATTGCTTAGTCCTTTTACATTCATTAATAAATACATCAATTAAAATATGAAAACATGCAGTGTTACAATTGAGTGGGTCAGCCTGGCGTGTGTATGGCAATACATCCCATCCAAAAGCCAAACAATGTCCATGGACTCTTGATGGCACAATCCCCCATTTAAATACTAATCACTGGAAGCTTTAGATGATTTCCCCCCTCTCCCATTTAAATTGGAAACACTGAAGGCATACATCACAAGAAAGAGAAATGCAAACACATTTAATCGAATGCCTTTCATTTTGTGAGAAATGTTAATGTCCTTTGAAAGCAGCTGCCATACCCTGGGCTATCAAATGCTGTTTAGTCAGCTGCTCTGTAACTTGCTGAAATATTAAATCAGGCTCTTTGTTTTTTAAATAATGTCTATGGTTGTGAGATTATCTAAACCTCATCAGGAGTGCAACCCACTGTGTTGTTGTTTTTTTTTCAAAGCAAAAGGGACAAAGCATCCTCTTCAGAAACAAACTATTAAATGTAAGGTATATCCATAGTGTATCGGTGTGTGGCACTTGACCCTGGGTTATTGCAAGTGAGAAGTGACCCAGTTAAACAAGAACAAAAACAGCTTTTTAGTACTAAATGTAAATTGAAAAGTTGTAGCCTCTGCACAGCACCTGCCTTGCAGCATGCCTTAATCGCGGTTGTGAAAAATGGGAGTTTAATGATCTACTATAGTGGGCCTCTATGTGAAGGATAAACAAACGATGAAAGAGTTTCCTTGTATGACCTGTAACTGATGCCATGAAAAATGTCAAGAGCCATCTGCCTCAAACTTGTCCAAACTGTCATCAGGTATTCTAATCCAGTCAAACACAGAACAACTGCAACAAGCTCTGCAACTTACTGTGGGCACATCAAAAGAGTTATAAATAAGAGGTGGAGCGCTGGGCTGGGGGGGCGGGGGGATCAACTGTTTGACCACAAGGTGTTGGCAGGGAGCCAGTCCACTCCCTAACGCAGTGCAAGACAATGTGGTTAACTGAGCAATTTTCCTACCTTTAAATATATATTTCTGTGTCTGATAAACAACAGTGTTATTATCTTGGTTATTTACTGGGTGCTGATATATTATTAGTTATCAGTGTATAGCACAGTAATTAAGTTGATTTAAGTGAATTAAGTTTATTTGTTCATGTCACGTTTTATGGATTCCATGGCACTTCACTGTGGGAAGCCTCATTCATGACAAATACCTATATTTATATGTACACACATATACAGTACCCTCCAAAAATATTTACACCCTTGATAAAGATGAACAAAAAATAAACAATACAGGTAATGAGCTATCTTGTTTGCAATTTTTTTCCCAATAACATTATTATTACACAATTATTCACACCATTAATAATTATTTTAAATACAATCCAACAAAAATAAACTGATAGATTGCGTATGCAACCCCAGATATCTGATAAAAAGAACACTACCCAAAGGGGAGGGTTAAGCCAGTTTCCATTGTACCTCATTCAAAACATTTTTCTAACAAAGTTGTCATAAGCCTGTGTCACTCAAAACAGCACCTTCCTGTTTCCTGTTTATATAAATGATAAACAACCTTGTAACCTTTGGGTAGTGTTCTCTTTTTCACATAACCAGGGTTGCATACCCAAACTATCATTATCCTTCAATTCGAGAACACTACCCAAAGGGAAGGGGCTACTGTATAACCAAGCTGTCAAAAGGGAGGAAAGCAGCAGACTGGATAGGAACCTGTCCCGAGGCAACACCTGCTAAGGTGGCCTAAACTTGAACAGAAGCCACAGGGGCCCTTCTCTTGATTTTGGTTGATTCCATTGCATCATTACTGAAGTATATTGAACTGAATATATTTAACATGTTTGAAAATTAAAATATAACTCACTGCTTGAATTTATTTTAAACAATCTTTTTGTTCACCAATGATAGAGTGTATTGTATATCCATACAGTGAGGGAAAAAAGTATTTGATCCCCTGCTTATTTTGTACGTTTGCCCACTGACAAAGAAATGATCAGTCTATAATTTTAATGGTAGGTGTATTTTAACAGTGAGAGACAGAATAACAACAAAACAATCCACAAAAACGTTATAAATTGATTTGCATGTTAATGAGGGAAATAAGTATTTGACGCCTTCCACTTAGTACTTGGTGGCAAAACCCTTGTTGGCAATCACAGAGGTCAGACATTTCTTGTAGTTGGCCACCAGGTTTGCACACATCTCAGGAGGGATTTTGTCGCACTCCTCTTTGCAGATCCTCTCCAAGTCATTAAGGTTTCGAGGCTGACGTTTGGCAACTCGAACCTTCAGCTCCCTCCACAGATTTTCTATGGGATTAAGGTCTGGAGACTAGGCCACTCCAGGACCTTAATGTGCTTCTTCTTGAGCCACTCCTTTGTTGCCGTGGCTGTGTGTTTTGGGTCATTGTCATGCTGGAATACCCATCCACGACCCATTTTCAATGCCCTGGCTGAGGGAAGGAGGTTCTCACCCAAGATTTGACGGTACATGGCCCCGTCCATCGTCCCTTTGATGCGGTGCAGTTGTCCTGTCCCCTTAGCAGAAAAACACCCCCAAAGCATAATGTTTCCACCTCCATGTTTGACGGTGGGGATGGTGTTCTTGGGGTCATAGGCAGTATTCCTCCTCCTCCAAACATGGCAAGTTGAGTTGATGCCAAAGAGCTCGATTTTGGTCTCATCTGACCACAACACTTTCACCCAGTTCTCCTCTGAATCATTCAGATGTTCATTGGCAATCTTCAGACGGGCCTGTACATGTGCTTTCTTGAGCAGGGGGACCTTGTGGGCGCTGCAGGATTTCAGTCCTTCACGGCGTAGTGCGTTACCAATTGTTTTCTTGGTGACTATGGTCCCAGCTGCCTTGAGATCATTAACAAGATCCTCCTGTGTAGTTCTGGGCTGATTCCTCACCGTTCTCATGATCATTGAAACTCCACGAGGTGAGATCTTGCATGAAGCCCCAGACCGAGGGAGACTGACAGTTATTTTGTGTTTCTTCCATTTGCGAATAATCGCACCACCTGTTGTCACCTTCTCACCAAGCTGCTTGACGATGGTCTTGTAGCCCATTCCAGCCTTGTGTAGGTCTACAATCTTGTCCCTGACATCCTTGGACAGCTCTTTGGTCTTGGCCATGGTGGAGAGTTTGGAATCTGATTGATTGATTGCTTCTGTGGACAGGTGTCTTTTATACAGGTAACGAGCTGAGATTAGGAGAGTCCCTTTAAGAGAGTGCTCCTAATCTCAGCTCGTTACCTGTATAAAAGACACCTGGAAGCCAGAAATCGTGCTGATTGATAGGGGATCAAATACTTATTTCCCTCATTTACATGCAAATCAATTTATAACTTTTTTGAAATGTGTTTTTCTGGATTTTGTTGTTGTTATTCTGTCTCTTACTGTTAAAATACACCTACCATTAAAATTATAGACTGATCATTTCTTTGTCAGTGGGCAAACGTACAAAATCAGCAGGGGATCAAATACTTTTTTTCCCTCACTGTAGGAACACATATATTTTCTGATTTTTGTGCCTTCATATTTTAATACTTTGTACTCTCATTATCTGAGCGTACAGTATTATTATTACAGTTTACACAGCATTACAAAACTGGAGTAGTATAATCAATTATTATCAATTAAGTACAATAAAAGTGCAATTCATTTATTACACTTTTAAAAGAATTACAATTAATATAAAATACAAAGCATACATCCTAGTTCAAAGAGGTTACAAACACAGACTGGATGCAATGAAGTCCTAGGTATGTACTAAAGGGATGGGGGCATAGGAGCACACAGTAAAATAAAAACGTAAGCAAGAGCATAAGGAAGCATATTTATATAAAGTGCAAAATTACAGGAGTGCTTAACAGCTCAGGAGAATAAGATGCTTTATTATAGATACAGTCTGAACAGATGTGTCTGGAGTAATCGCCGGAAGGTGGTCAGGGACTCTGCCATCCTGACCTCAGTGGGAAGGTCGTTCCACCACTTAGGGGCAAGGGTTGAAAAGGAGCGGCACTGGAGAAAGGAGAAAAGATACTCTTCTGGCGGAGGAGGACCGTACAGGTCTGGAGGGAGTATAAGGTCGGAAGGTAGCTCAATGCAGTCTGGTTGAGACAACAGTAGGTTAAAGTCTTGAAAAGTAGAGGTGAAGAGGAGGAGGCAAGGAAGAGATCAGTTTTAGCACGGTTGAGTTCAATACAGTATCTGAGAGGGGGTAAGGTAAAAACCCAAGAGTTAAACTGCTTTGGCCTTCTGACTCGACAGTCTCAAGTCCGGCACTTGTCCAACACATGGAAACATCTCGACTTCTGAAGACCGACCTCCGAAAAGTCAGAACATGATGTTTATTATTTCTCAAGTTCAAAACTGGATCATGAAGAATTCAAACACAGAGTAGGATAACACAATTAACTGATGTTTTGTGTATGTATTATGCATAGAATGTTCTTTGCATGTTTTTGTTTGTTGTTGTTACTGTTATTACTTTGTGACAAGTCACAGTTGGACATAAATTTAGAAATGAGACATTTTATTTAAAGACAATTTTCTCGGCACTGATGTGGTATTGAAGGATTTCTGAAAAGATGAAAAACAGAAAAGGAAAAAAAAAAAAAACCTAGATGCAAAGAGTTTTTCATTCAAGTAACATTTCACAGTTCATTTCATCTCAGATATTGATAAGAACTGCCAGTGCTTAGGTACGTGACCTGAAACACACAAGTCTATTACTTTTTTCTAACAGAAAAGAGGGAAAAGCAAATGCATTATGCTAGTCATGCATTAAAGTGCTTACCGCCACATAGATTCCTTCTTGTTTACAATCTGTGGACTTAGCTAATCATACTGTAATATACAGGGCAATTAAATTGAAAATAAATAAATACAAATAAGCACTATTTAGCTTATATTAGACCATTTGCAACTCACATTAGAAATAAAAACAATAATTACAGTTGTTAATAGATTACATTTCAATTATAATTAGATATTAATAATAATAACAAAAATAACAATACAAATAACAATAAATCAAATATAACAGAAGAAATTAGAAGAAGAAAAACAGAAGAGCAGGTTGTTGTTGTTGTTTTCCTGCAAAAGGAGTTGCAGGATGGGGAGAAAGACAGTTCAGGGTGTGAATCAGATAAGAGAACAGACCAGAATTACTCACATGCTGAGTCTGTATGAAAAGGACATCGCAGCAGCTGCTACACTCCATATAACCTGGAGGCTGGTAAATTGGGGGTTGGGGGCTGGGAGTTGCGGGATTAGAAAATAGACTAAAGTCAGTGTAAGAGTTACTGGGTAGTCCTCACTGCATTACTGCGCAGCCGGCTGCCACAACCTCACTGCTCGCACCAGTACATTTCTTGGAGAAAAAAACAGCAAGATATTTAATCACAATTCGCTTATCATGTGTGTTGTTTCTCCTGCCAGCTGTATCTAGAAGGTGCTTCGGATATACTGACAGCTTGTAAATCGCCTTAAAGCTTTGCATGACTTCCAGTATTGGCCCGGATTAAATAAAAAAAATGTTTGGCTCACCTGGCAGATGAGTAACTCGGCACAGAGTTACAAGCACCTGATGGTGGATTTCAGTTTTGATTATCACCAAATAGATCTGTGCAACTGGTGGTTGGGGTAGGGCAGCAGGTTTGATTTTAATCAAGGTCTTAGACCTGCTTCTTTAATTTCACACCACTAAAGTTCAGTAAAGTGAAGTAAAGTTACTCTCAAACTCCCACTCTCCATGCTTCTGTATTAACCTGGTTGGACCATATATGCATTCAGGAATTGTGGTTATACACAGTGCACTTAACATTACTGGAATTATACATTATCTGTATATATTTAGTTTAATACTGTGTGTGTGTATATATATAACTTGGTAACACTATACACTCACCTAAAGGATTATTAGGAACACCTGTTCAATTTCTCATTAATGCAATTATCTAACCAACCAATCACATGGCAGTTGCTTCAATGCATTTAGGGGTGTGGTCCTGGTCAAGACAATCTCCTGAACTCCAAACTGAATGTCTGAATGGGAAAGAAAGGTGATTTAAGCAATTTTGAGCGTGGCATGGTTGTTGGTGCCAGACGGGCCGGTCTGAGTATTTCACAATCTGCTCAGTTACTGGGATTTTCACGCACAACCATTTCTAGGGTTTACAAAGAATGGTGTGAAAAGGGAAAACATCCAGTATGCCGCAGTCCTGTGGGCGAAAATGCCTTGTTGATGCTAGAGGTCAGAGGAGAATGGGCCGACTGATTCAAGCTGATAGAAGAGCAACTTTGACTGAAATAACCACTCGTTACAACCGAGGTATGCAGCAAAGCATTTGTGAAGCCACAACACGTACAACCTTGAGGCGGATGGGCTACAACAGCAGAAGACCCCACTGGGTACCACTCATCTCCACTACAAATAGGAAAAAGAGGCTACAATTTGCACAAGCTCACCAAAATTGGACAGTTGAAGACTGGAAAAATGTTGCCTGGTCTGATGAGTCTCGATTTCTGTTGAGACATTCAGATGGTAGAGTCAGAATTTGGCGTAAACAGAATGAGAACATGGATCCATCATGCCTTGTTACCACTGTGCAGGCTGGTGGTGGTGGTGTAATGGTGTGGGGGATGTTTTCCTGGCATACTTTAGGCCCCTTAGTGGCAATTGGGCATCGTTTAAATGCCACGGCCTACCTGAGCATTGTTTCTGACCATGTCCATCCCTTTATGACCACCATGTACCCATCCTCTGATGGCTACTTCCAGCAGGATAATGCACCATGTCACAAAGGTCGAATCATTTCAAATTGGTTTCTTTAACATGACAATGAGTTCACTGTACTAAACTGGCCCCCACAGTCACCAGATCTCAACCCAATAGAGCATCTTTGGGATGTGGTGGAACGGGAGCTTCGTGCCCTGGATGTGCATCCCACAAATCTCCATCAACTGCAAGATGCTTTCCTATCAATATGGGCCAACATTTCTAAAGAATGCTTTCAGCACCTTGTTGAATCAATGCCACGTAGAATTAAGGCAGTTCTGAAGGCGAAAGGGGGTCAAACACAGTATTAGTATGGTGTTCCTAATAATCCTTTAGGTGAGTGTATATTATAGTTTCATTAATAAATGATTGGTACATAGTTTATAAAACTATTAGGAACCATTAATAATTATATTTATAAATGATCAATAAACCTTTATAACATATGATTTATCATTTATAATAAAGATTTTAAACACAAAAATGTGTTTTTGCAGTTCCCAAACAATTATTTTGTTATTTTTGCATTTTCTAAATGATCAATCATATATTATAAGGGTTTATTTATAATTTTTTCATGTAATTATAAATGGTTCCTTACTATTTTATAAAGTATTTACCAATCATGTATTAATGACACCATAATATAAAGTGTTACTTATAATTTTATATAAAAACAAACACACAAACAAAAAACATAATGAAATGAATGAACCAGCATTTGTGAACTATCTAAAAATTCAGCTCTTACAGGATCTACAGGGTGTCAGGATGCTGTCAAAATGATGACAAGAGTGTGCTTGGATCATTCTGTGTACGGTGTACATATAAATTGCTTTTGACTGAAAAGGCATTCCCTGACAATAACTTACATAAGGAGAGCAGCAATACAATAAATATTGCAAGGATTTCTGTAACTAATTGGTGTATGGTGTAAGAAATAAGTGCTCATTTAGCCGAGTGAGTGATAGCTGGAAACCACGCTCCAAAAGGTTGGCCGTTCTTTCGGGAATAATCTACTCACACTTCTATTTATTCTCAAAGCCCAGATAAACATAGAGATTTCCTTGTCTCATATGTCAAGGCTCTGAAAGAAAAGAATGATTAATGAACTCTCTATTTTCTCTTTACCAGTACCATTATTTGACTCTTTCCCCAGCCCCCTCTGCAGTTCCTTATTTGTTAATAAAACAGACTTCCATAGGGGGAAGAGATGGGGGTGGGGATCTGATAATGTACTGTACAGCTCGTTTATAATGTTGATACTCACTTTTATTTCACCATTCACTGTGCCTTTTAAATTAATCACTTTAATTTAATCACTTTCATGAGGCAAACATAGACCACTGTGTTTGTTTTGTTTTCTTGTTTGTTTTTTAGTGTGTGTGTGTGTGTGAGAGAGAGAGAGAGAGAAAGAATGAGTGTGTGAGAGTGTGTGTGCATATGTGCGTGTGTGCGTGTGCATGTGCGTGTGCGTGTGCATGTGTGCGTGTGCGTGTTTGTGTGTGTGTGTGTGTGTGTTTTATCTCACCCTTTTCTTGGATCACCATGGTAGCATTTAATTAGAAGGTGGTAGTTTATCATTCTAAAAGCACTAATTAATCAATCTGAAATTAAGGTCTGGTTTTACATTTAGGTTTAGGAGCCCCTGAAGTGTTTTGTTGTTGTCTTATGTTTTTGTGTTTTTAAATGTTTTATTGATTAACATGTTTTTCCTGTATATCCATGTCTGAAGGAAAACTGGCATTTCTTTGTTGCTGCCAGATTTCACAAAACTGGGGATCAGTGTTCTTCATTAACAAAACTGTGTTGTACAGTAAAAATAAATGCAAATATATATTGTGTTCACTAGCTTGAACAATTTTATTTTCAGGTATTTACATAATATTTACCATGCAAATACCCCAAATCTGGTGCACATGGTGCTACACTGAAATGTGACTAATGAACCTGCTTTTAATTTTGATTGTCTTTAATTTCTTTCTTTAATTTGTATATTTCTTAAACTGAAATGTGGCGTGGGAAGAATGCAGAGTTGATTGATCATCCATCTGTAATAATGCTGTAAATCCAATCAATAAAACTATTAAATAAAATTAGTAAATATACTTTGATAACTGCCCTTCTAAGTCTCCGCTAGCTGTGGATTTCACCAGCAGAAGCGCCTTGGATTTTTAACTGCTGCTTCTTATTATATATATA
Organism: Amia ocellicauda; assembly: GCF_036373705.1. Taxonomy (NCBI): domain Eukaryota; kingdom Metazoa; phylum Chordata; class Actinopteri; order Amiiformes; family Amiidae; genus Amia; species Amia ocellicauda. Next base: position 15,968,177 of record NC_089858.1, on the reverse strand, counting down.
TATATATATATATATATATATATATATATATATATATATAAAACCTTCAGTAAATGTCTGGTAAATACTTTTTTTTTTCTGTGAACGAAATGATAATGAAATGTAGATCTCAAATATCCAATGTCACATTCTTCACAGACTTATAAAAAAGGTTAATTAAATCTGCCCGTGTAGACATGCCCTTTTACAAACTAAATTAATATGAAAACATTAATATAGCAGAGGAATTCGCATTACCAGACTTTGATCTGGGTAACTGCAGGGTATTGCACTGCCGCTCAGTCCCCTCTCCGTATAGGTATTCTCTGGTGCAACTCTTGCACGAATTCATAATGAAACAAGTCAGCCTTAATTGTAACTGCAAAGAGACGTGTCTTATGAAAGGAACAGCTGACAGTGTAAGTAGATTTGTTATTTAAACACGTCAAGCCTCATCCATGTAATTGCACAGGTGAAACCCCAGGGACTCTCCACAAGCTTATCAGGAAAATAAGCACACTAATAAAGTAACCAGTGGACTAAAGAGCAGCTTATTCTGACACAGCCTGAACTCTATAGACATGTTTCATCATTTTTCATTTTTGTCAATTTACATCTCTCAGCCCGAGATTCCATCAGCTGTAAATGTCAAACGAATTCTTTGTTATTTGCTAATGTCATAAAAGTCTCCATAGTCGGCTTCACAGAAGGTTAGCCAAGCAATGTACTGGCTTTGTGTATATATATATATATATATATATATATATATATTATATGAATTGTAAAGCAAAACCACAACCTGGTTTCTAGGAGAAGATGAATAATAACAAAAAAAGTGAGATTCGGTTCTGACCGTATGATCTAGTTATTATCATAAGTGTAAAAGTCCTATTTGTACAATATAATGGATCATGAATCTGGATAATTTCAAGTGCAGTGCTATGTTCAGTTATGTTCAGTATCAAGATTAGATTTCATTAATGTCTTCATTTAAATGCCTTAAAGGCCACCACAGGCATATGAACAGACCATCCTATCATAAGTTAGGATAAATAGACCGCGGCATTAGTTTATAATGGAAGTGCCAAATGAATGTATTGCAGCACTGCTTCATGTGATATCACACTTGTCTGGCCACATGAAAACACACTGCGTGTATTTAACAATGCTCTTAACCATAAACATTTGTTTTATATGGAATCATTTATTGGTGGAACAGATCTGAATTGAGTTAAGCCAACAAGCCATAATGTTGCCTAGCAACAGCAGAGCAAAATAACCTGAACACAACACAGAGAGAAATGTTATGGACAAGGCAAAGGGCTGTGTTACATTTCATACTGAACACTTCATTCACTGGGAAATAAACGCTGCACTCACTCCCGGGAAGGCAGAAACTATAATCACGACACAAACAGTCATTTAAGTGTAAAGGTTATGTAAACATCAGAAACTCACCATCTAATTTAGGCACAAAACAACAACATGCACTATAATGTGAAATGTGATATAGCAGTACTGTATTACACTGAACGTTTGCCAGGCTAAAGTGCTGCAGATAAGCACGGTGGCTACAGCAATAGACATGGAGAGCATCACAGTAAAATCAAGGCACCTTGTTCTCAAATGGCACAACCTGCAAGTCTGTATATTGTTTGTGAGGACTGCATTTTGCTTTTTATTAGGCATCTGTGAAACATCCTCACTTGCTTGCTGGAGAGTGGAATAACATAAAGCCTCAGAAAACTTTCATGCTTCCTCTTTGTACCTCCCCGCAGCACGTTTTCACTGGCGGAAGAACAGTCGGAGGCTTTTGTTGAATTATTTTTAATTAGCTGCAGCGGAATTACAACAGTTTCAGTTTTGCAAATGCAATCATGTTTTTTCGTTATTTTTTAATTGGTCTGTGTTCAGAACTCTGCACACATTATTCTAACTATTCCACTCTTTGAGGCTAGGACTACAGAACAAGATGTAACTAATTAAATATATCAATACTCATTACCGGAAAAAAAAAAAAAAATCTGCATCTTTGTAGGCATTAATTATTGATATAAAGCATAACGTCTCGTAAGGTCTGCACCATAACAGTCAACCCTATGCATGTCAAGCACACAGAATATTAAATATCAATACTGCATATATAAGGTTAAACTGCATTACTCAAATGACATAGGTTGGAGCAAGGCAGGGCTCTGAGTGGAGGCTGTTCTTCTACTCAGTTGAAAAGCCCATCAGAAAGAGGAGAACCCTGGTCCTGGTAATTATTCATTTTCCTTCTCTTGTGCAGCCCAGGGCTGAGAGTCTGGCCCAGGGACACTCCTAGAACAATGGAGGGGAGGTGGGGGTGGGGGCACGGGCACACAAAGGACAGCACACACAGACAGGGCAGGTGACTGAGCGTCTGCAATGACCGACTCTCGATAGGGGCCCTGCAGACCCACCTCTGCCTCAGTTATTCAGTTTAGAAAGCCCACATATTTGTGCAGACATTAGCATAGATTAGCATTTGGCCTGGTGACACATATGGTGATGTTAGTATGCCTGTCCCTATTATAGCATTTGTCTCCTTTAATTATACAAATTAACAAGCGCTCCCAGCTTTTGATGATGCTGTACAATTTTCCCATGCATTCTGTCCAATATGATTCTGCCATTTTCATTCTGTCTTCCACAGTGAAGTATTTATCTGACTGTTTGGTGCATTTCAGGAGAATCTGAGAGCTTAAGGAAGGAATAAAGGAGACACAAGAGCAAAGTTTGTTGAAATCTTTAAAGAGCACATCATGCAGGGAGAAGGCAGTACAGTGGGGGTCCAGATTTTGATCAATCTGACTAGTGTACAAATTCTAACAGTTTTTTTCTAAATGAACTGCTGTTCAAAACTCTTTGCATAGCGCTTAGAAAAAAAAAAATGCTAGCCACAAAATCTTATTAATGTGTTGTGCTTGAGTGATTGAAAGCATTATCTAAATCTAAGTAATTTTTAGAATATTTCAGTTTCGGATGCCACATTCTTAAAGGACAAAAAGAACTGAAAGTAAATAAAAATGCCTTCTGCCATTTCAACAGAGGTAACACTCAAAAACATATGTACCATTACATTCAGACATACACATAGATAAAGCAAGAGAAGGAGAAAGAGAGATTTGGATATAGATATATAAAAAGCACCGCAAAAATATGGCCCCGGTGACCAAATAATCTGTGTGTTTTATGTTGCTAGCTGTAGCAGAGCGTTTCAGTAAACCGAAGGTTCAATCTCGCATTGCACTCTGTCTGTCAGAATTTCATGTCCTGAAAACCATTGCAAACTATTTTGAACTGACAAGCTCCTGCTCCCTCTCTCCCCATAGGAGACACTAATAACAGACAGTCTCTGATCCTGGGCCGAGGCAATGAGGAATGTGGGAGTTGGTGCTGTCAGACTGTATGGGAGTCCAAAACACGATAACTGGAGGAGAGTACACTGTTTGGTTTTTGTATGAACGGCTCTTGCTGTATTCTACGAGACAGGTGTCAGTCCTCTGTGATAACTGCAGTAGATAAAGGACAGTAATTGCTCTTTGTATTTCTGTTTTGATTCCGATCCGCCTCATATAGCAGTGTCCCTGCCCTAAGTGTGAATGTTGTTTCTTGTGAGGGACATGGGACATTACTTTGGACCTTTAGGTTTGTCTTGTCCTCCTGTATGAACTGCAATATTATAACACAGATGCTACTGTGTTTGTGTGTGTAGGGGGGATAAGGAGATACCACAATAACATATAGAGGAAAGCACTGTGATTTTACATTTGACGGGATTCAGATTCCAGTGCCTATACAAGTGGAAGAGAAAAATATTTAATCCCTACATCCAGAATATCCACAAGACATCACGAAAGGATTCAGGGCTGTAAAGCTGTAGGTGTTATTTAAATAATTAAATGTGTTATTTTATGAGAGGCTAATCAAACTGTACATATTAGCTGGTTTTGTGAAATTTTAATTAGTGGCATATAACACTTTCTGTAGAATGCACCATCGCTGATTAATCATTCTTTAAGAGAAGCTATCTGCTCACACATTATGTGTGCACTCGTTTGACATCTACCAAGCATGTACTCATTGACATTTACAGACTGGAAACTGCTCATTCTTGTGGCTGTCTTAATGCACATTTTGTATTGTCTGTTTATGCAATTGTATTAATTAAATGTCTCTACTTGCCAGCAGAGCCCCGGTGAGATTTACAAATGTTATCTCTGTGGGTTTTCCTCAAAGGAACAGAAGAAGGAAAAAATAATAAAATCTGTAATAAACAACAAGTTCCCTGGGCTTTCTTCTACAGAAGACAAATTAGAAGCAAACAGCAGATATGGGACACATACAATATGCAGTACAGTACAATGTGAGGCTGATTGCGTGCCTCCACACATTAAAATCCCTGCTTTGAAACCCTTTCAACATAACGCTTGAGCTAATGAACATGTAAATCCAATATTTGTCATTAATTGAAGAAATTTAAAGTGTCAAAGAGAGACAGTTACAGGAGTTTAAATATTTATTAAACCAACATCATTAAATATTAAGCTCAAACGAGACAAAATAAACCCTAAGGATGGTATAGGCCTGGCAGCAGTGTTTGGTTAAGTGACAGATGAGGCGGCAGGAGATGACTGCTTTAAATGAGAGCTTCCTGGGAGGAGGAGACGCTTTGGCTTTGGCTTTGGCGCCCTCTTCCTGGAACACAACCTCTCATCCCCTTGAATGATGACCCAAACCAGGAGCCCGAGTGGGGGGTGCGTTGTGACACTGGGCCTGTCTGCCACAGAGCGGGGCAGCTGAACACACCCGTTGGCTTTGTTGGGTCAAGCAACCCATGCACTCCACACACTCCAAACATGCTACATGCACTCATGCAAAACCGGGGGCGTTCCTTTTTAGGTGTGACACACATGGCACAGCTGTACTTGTGGTTCGAATGATGGGACGTGGAACAGTGCTACCACTCCTGTTAGGCTCGATATAACAAACAATGCATATATCAGGCTGCTGGGCTCTTGAATTGACAACTGGCTTCGATTAATTATTCATTGCATTTGCAGTTGCCCCACCCCCTGCTAGGGTCAAGGTAAGTGTAAATTACATGAACTGCTTTTCAACGTGATTAATTTGACTGGAATGTTTCCCCGCCGTGGACAATGAGTTCCTTGAGAAAGACAGACACATTTGCGCAAAGTATGCATTGCATTATTGCAGTTTTACAGCAGCAACAGAGGGAAAAGCACACTTGGGCTGATACTGGAGCACTTCCCCATAGAAGTCAAACCTGTAAACATGAGAGAGTACAACCATGTGCCTTCACCTGCAGGGTGTCAAAATATGTAAAGTAAATATTTGTCTGAACTGGTGTATTTTGGATGTGGGCAGCTGCATGTTTAAGTAAACAGTTTTTTTCCACATAGGAGAAGCCTCCACACAGCAAAAGCTTGTTCTGAGATGTTTACATCGTCCATAGCAGACTGCACGGCACACTCATTAAAGACACAGACACATTATCTTTCTTGACTGGCAAAAGTTATGAAGTAAGTGTTTGACAGATGAGACTCTGGGGAACCCGGTAGGACCAGTTGTCCTAAATTTAATTCAGTCTTTTTTTTTTTCACAAAGTTGTGATTTTATGGTATCCAGGGATGGAAGGCAATAAATCAAGACAGGGGGATTAGGCCCATCAGCCTTTTCAGCATCCTTTCATACCACAAGAGCCCCTCTAACCAAACTATGCACACATCCTAATAATTGTAGTGGGTTTTGGCTTGAATCGAATGTACCTACATGGGTAATATACTCATCTAATGGCTTTGTGAGATCATTTAGTAATGGAGAGAAGAAGATATATACATTTTGCACTACTATTCAGATTAGGGTTCAGACATGTTTCAGGCTTTGGGTTGGACTAGGATGCGAATACCCAGGGAATTGACTTCCATCGGATCAGCTTCCCAATTGCGATGAAGGTTGCACTTTTAAGTTGTAAAAGTTACCAAAATTAGTGGAAAACAAAAATCACAGATACTTTCCTTATACACTCCTTTTAACACATGAATGTGTATAAACCAATCATTTTAGGGACTAATTTAGTTCCCCTTTGAACAGGTTGAGCTGTACAATGGGTTTAGCTTGAACATTTGGTGATGGCTGCAGTTCTGGGTATTGTAAGGCTTGATCCCAACTCAACCCTCACACCAACAACTTACTGTATGAACCATAGATATATACAGAGTTTATTTGTTTATTGCCTGCAATCATTGTGCGAACAAAGTGTGGTTGAAATCAGGAACAGTAGGGATTTATATAGGGGTTTTAAGAGGGATGATTTCTCACAGAATGACCCCACTGAATTATCTCTACTGCAATAAAGGTTAATCATTAACATATGTGTAAAATCAGACTCAAACTATTTTCAAATAGGCCTTTTGTTTGTGTTATTTATAATGTTATAACTAAAAAAACAAAACAAAAAAACCTCAAATAAATACTTGATTATTATGTATACAATGTTTCTGATCAGCCAACTGAAAAACTAATTTCATTTTCTCATTAGATGCCTCAGCCTCAGGCAGACTCTCATGTCAATTTTTATTACATTGAAAACAGAAAATTAAAATTATCAGTTGCAATGCAGAAAGAAAAGCTTGTTCACAATCATTGCCATGAATCAATAAAGAATCTCCTAAAACCAAACAATGATGAAGCCACATCTTGGAAAAAATAAATAGAGTGAGAATAATAAAAAAGCCCATCTCATTTTTTTATTGCTGCAATGCATTGTATTATACCCCATCTATAATCTTTTACGTTGTACAATATTTTAGACATGCTGTTTAGATTACTTTAAAAAGCCAGGTGATATATTGATCGCACATTTCTGGAAGTACGTTCCATGGAAATGCAATCTAACTCAATGTTTGGAGAATATTTCACAGGGGTGCAGGCATGGGTTTGTCTGACCTGGAGATATCCCCACAAGATTTTTATTTTATTTTAAAATAAGAAAACACCATGCACTTCTCTGCAGATTCATTAACTTGTTATTTACTGTTACTGCTTCTATAAGAGGTTTCGAAGTCCAAGGCCAAAGAATTATTTATGGCCCAACACAAATTTCCAGAGGATTTCAAAACAGCACACTAGTATATTATATACAGCAGCAGTGTAAACGTTTTTCTTTCTTTATTGTAGATTTATAACACGGAGCAGCCAATATTCTCACTAGCATTCAACTGCTGTTGGATTTTGTTCTTGTAAAAATGTGAATACATGCAAACTAAGCACTAAAGGTAATTCAGACATACTGCCGTGATGACATGACTTTATGGAAAAATAACCTTTTATGTTGAATCCTTTCCCTGAATATAAATAACTGCAAATACCAGGTGATTAAAACAAACATGAACCGTTTTAATTTTATAGTACACTATAAATGACAGAGGGTATATTCCCAGTGCATTGCAAGAAATGCAGGGACATATTTTCAGCTTTGAAGGTAAAACATCCACAGTGACTAGTGCCTATATACCTTGGTTTTATTACCCATCATATGGTACTAAGCACAAGGAATGATGTTCTGTACCACTAACAAAGTTCAAACAATTCATCCTGAGTTGACTCACTGAATGCTGCCAGCATTACTTTGCTATACCTGGGCACTAAGCTACAGAAATAGAAACAGACAAAAGCTTTATGTTCATAAGGCATAGCACCCTAAGAGGATGTCAAGACTGTCTATTTCCAACACACACAAACTGCAGCATTCTGGATGTTTGTTTTTTACCTACACAGAGTGAGTCACAGACTACATCTGGCTGCAGACAAAAACAACAACAAAACAAGTCAAAAACAAAACCCCAAAAAATCAATCAAAGTTTCCTGCAGACTGAATTAAATGCACTGGAATAAAGACGAAATAAAGGTGAAAGAGTTTATGCAAACAGTGCACCGCGCCTCCCGCTATTGTGTGAAAAGCTAATTGAGGCTACGGCGGCTGTCAGCTCTCACCCGGCCCCGAGGAGGTCACAGCTGTCGTTGTGTGCCCAAAGTGCACCCCCCACGCCCCCCTACCCCCCTCTGTTGTGGTGACCCCCATTCTCTTGACAAGTGCAACATTGACCTTCAGAAGGATTGAGATGAAATGGCAAACTGAGGACCATCAGAGGATATTAGGGAAATGACAAAGAAATTAAACCCAGTCCAGTAGAAGACAACATTCTAGTACAGCACGAAGGCTGTGTGACATAAATCCTCCACCCACTTTCCATGAAGGCCAGCTGGAATTGTGCTTTTTACTTGCTTTCTGCATAACTACATCGTTCAAAACCATGATTATTATATTCTACTGAAACAGTCAGGAAAACTAGGTGCCCTTTCCGTGATGTGTCAGTGACTCCAAGTGGCCAAGATTCTTGTAATGTTATTTACATTAGATTAAGTATTGTTATTCACAGGCTGGCTAGTTATAAACATTCATTTTGTTTTTCTCGTATTCTCTTCACTTACCCCCTTCCTTTTTTGTGAATTTCTATCCTTTTTGGTTGAGTTTTTCTTTAGCATTACATCTGCCCACCCTCCCAGTATAAAAAAGGTCTCTGGGCCAATAGACTAATATTAGATTTTAGTGAAACATGTGTCTTGACCTTTTCATAAAGCACCTCTATTTACTTTTTAATGTAGTTCACCTTGTGTGGTACACTGTTCTCATAGCTAGAGTAAAGGTCAGAACATGTTCGCGTATTATACTCGCACTGGTGGAATTTGCTTTGTCACCTTTCACCGTTTAAAGTCACAGTACATGCCTTGTGAGCATGTAGATTTCATACACTTACGAGCATTTTTCCGTTTCTGTTCAAGACTGTCTGATTGATTTACATATGAGGCTGCTGGTGATAAAAAAAAAAGTGGTTTCAAAATCCTGCATCTTATTACATGCGTTATTGAATCTTGTCAACCCTAAACAACTTCTTTTTAGAAGAAAAACAACTCTGTGTGACTCAGAGAAGATGACAGAAAAATTATTCCACCTATACTTACCTGCTCATAAGCAGTGAAGTTAAATATAATGAAGCATAAACGACAATCCTGAATTGGTGTGCTACAAACCAGATGCTTGTCTTCAAAAATATAAAAGAATACCTTTCACAAGAATAAAATAAGGAAAGCAAAAGAGAATATAGATTTTAAAACACAGAACAGAGGTGATTTATTTCTGTAATGTACACAACAGAAATTCTTTTTTTTTTTTAATCTCAGCAGCCATTTGTTAAATTTCACCAAAGCAGGTTAATAAACTGATTTATATAGCTATATATCTCTATGGATTTCATTAATCAGCAATGGCAGTAGTTGTTCATTTTTATCGGGGTACAATACAAATGTCTTGCAATCCTGTATTTCAATAGGTGTGAACAGACAACCCTTTGCGTATGAGGGGCAGAGGGACAGAGACAGGGAGGACGGGGTGTGGGAGCAGGTGGGGGTCTGTCAACTTGACAGTGATTGATGATTCCCCACTAGATTATGAACACGGAATTAGCACATTACGGCCAAAATGATAAATGCACTGACCCCCTCCCTCTGTTTCAACCCAGAAAGATACGGACTGCCAGCCCACATTGATTACACAGTTTCAAGTTGTATACTGAAGTGTTTGTATGCTGCCCCCCCCACCACCACCACCTCCTTTCAGACTGGCTGGACTTCATTATATGGCATTAGTAATCTGTTGTCCATTAGGTATTATAAATGATACACCATCAGCAACGAAATGAGAGGAAAGTTAAGGCTAGCAAGAGGATAAGGATTAAAAGTGACTTCTGTGTGAGGGTATAATTAAACACATGTACACTATCGATCGACTAAGAAGCTGTAGCGTTTACAAATGAACTGGAGTGCCAACACCAGTAACTCCGGGGTCATTCTGAAAGCGAGGAGACAAAAGCAATAGTACTCAGCACCTAAGGATTACAGTTCCCATTTGAAATCGGAGGAAATGAAACCACAGGGTTGTGTTCCAGACTCTTTCACTATCCAGACTCTGTTGACTATCTTACATTAGAGTACAGCCACTGCTGCTACGACTATGATAATTATTGTTATTATTATTATTGTTATTACTATTATTATTATTAATAATCATCATCTTAATCATCACCAGTATCTGGACAGTGCTACTGTGTTGAAACTGAAGCCTTATCTTGAACAAAAAGGTGTACCATTTGAGATTACAGGTTCAAGGCTTTCAGGAGGACGTGTGCCAGTCTGGGTTACATATGCACTCTCTTATCAAATGTCAACAAATCACCACATAGCAGAGACAAAAGCATGCTTTGTGTATATGATTCGCTTCATTTATACCAGGGTATTTTTTATAGCTTCCTCGGTAAGGGTGTAAACGGAGATTGAAGCAGGGGAGATTTTTTGCTTGATTTTAGCCCTCCACACACACATACATTGTAAGTGTCTCTCTGTTTTTTCTCTCTCTCTCTGGGTTGCTGAGCTTTATTCAACATGAGCGCTGTGTGCTTCTCAGCCCGGTTGTGAGAGTGCATTGAGCTGCAGAACTTGGGGTACAGCACTCTTGATCGCTCACTACTGGGGAGCCCTGAGGACTGGGTTTGGCTCAGCTGTGTGAAGGTGTTCGGAGGGCTACGTTCTCTGCATACGAACTCAAGGCTGCCTCCCCTGCACTGGCCCCTTCCTCTGTAATGTACAAACAATGAGAGAATATAAACAATGGATCACTCTGGGCACTGAATGAATTCTGGGGTCAAGCACTAAACCTCTTTTGACAGAAACACAACCCACACTTGTTCTCCTCAAGAGAGGCTGACCTCCCGGCAAAGAAATAATGAATGCTTCTTCTGCATTAAACAGATAAAACTGTGGGGACTGTGTTCAGTTCTGCAGACAAATTACTCTAAATAATAAGGAATAAAGGCGGGTTGCATTAAAAAAAAAAAATGTAGCCCCAATATATCCTGTATCCCACCCAGCCTGTTTACAAAATAGAAACACAATGTTTACTCCAATGGAACACGAACACGAAAAATACACACATCCATGCAAGCTCAGACACAAAGAGATTGAAAACTAAGGGAAACAAAAACAGCCTGCAGACAGCTCTCAGGCCTGCCCGTGTGATCAGGGTTTTTTGAATGTTGTAACGAGAGACGCAACTCAAGTACACATCCCTGACTTGAGCAGCATCCAGCCTGCTATTACAGAGGCCTTTCATCAACACATTGCTGGGTCTTGGCTGTTTGTACTGCCTCTTCTGGGAAAGCGCTGTCTGAGATTCCTACAGGCATCATGCGTGCAACGTAATGGAAATGAGCTCGTCGCACTGTTTACACGGCACCGAGTATTCAGCATAAAAGGCAAAATACCTCCAGTCTATTAATTAAGTGTCTCAAAGCCAGCCAATCTGGGACACCTGTTCAAAGGTATGCCCTGTTGCGCATCACATGGTGTTTGCACCGCCAAACCCATGCTGAGTGCTCCCTGCCCAGTGTAACACAAATCTAGTGTGAAGCTCGAGGTCTGGGGGTCTAGTGGACTACTGCGGTCCTGATGTACTACTCCGGAGAGTTGGGTTGAGAAATCAATCCTACTGATTAGTCCCCACCCCCATGAATGACTGAACAGGTATGTCCTTGAGCAGCTATTATTCATGTTGAACTGAATTATTAATCAACCAGAGCATTAGCCATTCCTTACCTGGTGCTCTCAGTATTTCACAAAGGATTACTTGCACCTTGAAGCCAGCTTTAAGAAATGTGTCTTCCAAAGAGGAAACAATACACGCACACACGCACACATATAAAGATGGGACACATACATTTCAGCCCAGCAGAAATTACAATCAATAGATATATGTATATCCTGTAAACAATGCATTATGATTATAAACTGATTATAAATGATTATAAACTTACAATAAAAAACTATCAATAAATATTCTCATCACTTGAAAATGATATTCAAATAAACACTCCTCTTAAGCATTGCAGACTTTGTCCAGTCCACATTCCAGCACCTCATTAAAATGCAGCTTTTTCTTTTGCCAGTGACTACAATCGGAACAGCAGTGCATTAAGACTGTAGTTGATAGGGCACAACAACAGCTGCATGGGTCTCCTTCTCTCTGTCTCAGTAGCAGCAGGACCTTTTCCTCGCTTTGTTTATTTATTTCACTATTGATGTAGGTATTTACTTCTTTTCTCCTTTCTTTCCATCCATTAAAGCCCCTCATCACAGTCAGAACGCAGCCTTCACGGACTGGCTTATAAAGAGTGTTTGCAAGCTTGCCGAAAGGTTAGAGAGCAAACTGAAACAAGAACAAATTCCTTAAATACCATCAAGGCAAGTTTCCCCCGTCCTCAGTGTCAGCCTTTAAAAGGTCACTGTATAAACATTTAAAGTCTGGTGGGCGCTGCTGCTGGGGCGAGCACAGCAGACCTGCGATCTTAATACGGCTGCTCCGAATCTGTGCTGCCTGTTACCAAAAAAACAGGATGCCTGTCTCTGTGCCCTGCCACCTGAGCACACACAGATCGGCACAGGAGAAACCACCGAAGTCATTATTATTTTGTCATTTTATTTTATTTCATTTCCTACATCAACATTCTTATCAATGATAACAATTTGTTTTATGTTTGATCTATTTAGAAGACTATACTCTGTCTACAAACTATATTTTGTCTATGATGTGTGAGCTAATATTCCTACCTATACATAGACAAACGCATATATACATAATCACAAACATACACTATTTGTTTTCACCGTAAGCAATCGTGTTGATGTAGAGATTACAAGAAGCACGATTATGGGAGAACATTAAATAGCAGAGGCCAAAGTGTGTCTCCATAGCGTCAGTTCCTTTTAGTGTAGTTTGTTGTTGTTGTTGGTTGGTAGCAGCATTAAAAATATGTTGATATTACCCTGCTGGCACCTGCTTTACAGCCAGCTCCCTTCATCACTGTTTTACCAGCTTTATTTTCTTTGCGAAAATCCAACTCAGAAATTGCTTTCTATTGCAACTTACTTAGCCTATTAATGTAAGCTATTACTGAGCTCACATGTTTCTATGGCAACAAAACTGATAAAGTGTACCAGGAGACCACAATGATAGATTACATGTACATGCTGTGTCATATCCAATTAACTCAAATTGACTGTGTACCGCATTATGCCACTGCTCTGAGGAAGATCAATAAATATGGACGAAATCCAACAAGGTTCCTGTTTTTTTTCCCATCCGGCTGTAGGGAGACAGACAGATCATGCTCCTCTGATGTGTTCTTGCTGCTAAAGGGGGCAGGTGCTGCATAGACACCATTCAAACTTGGCCTATTCAATCCAAACTCTTCTAACTCTCCATTCATGCATAGCAAAACACCATCTGCTCCTATTTTGCCTCAGGCAATCACAGCTGACCAAAAAATGATGATAACAGCTGTTGTGAAACAAAAGCCAAACAAAGGGGGCAGGGAAAGGTTAGGCACAAGTCCGGTGCTGAAAAATATTCTGTAAAGGGGGCGATGGAAATGCAAGGCTTTCATACGTTTCCAAAACCCATTCAGACGAGCCAGGAGAAGACCGAGGCTAAACCTGAGATGCTTAATCCATCTGTCTGGAAGAGGCTTCTTACCTTCAGTTGGTCAGGTGATAATAGATGGTTGAAAATAAGGTTGCATACAGTCACTCAGGCTCTTTGTACTTAAAGATGGAAATTAATGCACCGGCAGCAAATCAAAAGAGAGGAAAAAACGTACATTCTTTCAGTAAGAGTCAACGAGGCGAATGACCAGAGAGTGTGCTTTAACCCTGCAGGGTCACACACTCAAAAAATAATAATAACAGAAAGAAACACTGCTGGTTAGTTTGAGGATTTGCTTTGTCCTCTCACCCTGATGTCTACAATAAAAAAAAATATATCTAAAGCTGTCAAAACTGATCAACTGTGTGTATTAACTTATAAATGTCAATATATAAATATGCATAAACATATACAGTACATATGACTATTATTAGTATTATTACTATTTACTTCTCAGCAGACAACCCTAACCCAGAGTGACTTACAGTTTCCACAAGAAACAGTCATTTAATTATTTGGATACATACACAGATATATGAATACACATTGTTCTGTTTTTGTTTTTCAAAATTAGCCAAGATCACTAGTCAGATAAAAAGTGGGCAGCACATGAAGAAGGAGATTCAAGTGTTTGGTATTTAATTGAAATTATGTGAATGAAACGTTGTGTTGTACCACACACTTTTCCAGGGAGTTTCCTCTCTCCAGTGAGCCACATTAATGCTGCTCAATTCACCCCACAGAGCCCTGAATTGTTATTTTCCTGCTATTGTTGGTGTGTTTCATTTGCATCACACACAGCCCCTGTGAAAGGCAGGCCTGGGATAATGTATGGCCACTGACCTGGAGGGGGACTGCCCAGGAGGGTCAGCAGACCTCCGCAACTTGCATGCCTTTAAACATCAGCTGCCCCAATGCACCGCGAGCTGCCAGCGCCATCCATTCTTACACTGCCTAATAGATCCCACCAAATTCCAACAAAACAGTGATTACATCAAACATATACTATACATTAAAACAACAACAACAATAATAATAGGAAATTCACAGTTAATTTCTTCCACATATATGTATGTACATATATGTGCATTTATGTATGTATCTTTTACAGATAAACACGCGTATCCGTTCATTGTATCTCTCATTCAGGATTTTTCCCTCCACTTCATGCTGCATGTCTTCTTTATAAAACTTCGCTGACTGACCTTTTACGCTTTCCTCTGCTGAAATGGATTTCAATGCCTGATGAATTAACCAGCCATTCAATCAGTAGCAGCATCTCCTGATATAAATAATGATTCCAGGAATGGCTTTACAAGGAGGACAGGAAAAACATCTAAATGCTTCACACTCTTTCATTTAAACGATTTAAGAGAGTGTGACCAGGCTTTAGAAAACGACAATAGTGTCAAATGTGTGGTTAAAAGAGAGGAGAGAGAGAGAGAGAGAGAGAGACTGTTCTTATGATATAATTCAGACACAGTAGGGTAGGAAATCACAGTGTGTGTATTATAACTGCAGTCTAAACTGCTCAATGTAGCTTTTATACCTTAACAACCCCTGTGTTATGTTGCTATTTTTACTTCTTTCATTTATTTTTGGGACCAAGAAACCCTTTACTTTCGCTGCACTGGGTCAAGACTCACAGAGTAACGATCCTGGTTTGCAGTCGCGACACTGGGGTCAGGGGAGTGGAAAAGGAGTCTTACGTTCAGAGAATTATGGGAAGAGGATAAAGAGGATTAAACTAACCACTGGAGGAGCTGCAGGAAATTACCACAACGACGGCATTGTCACAAAACTGAAGAATGTGTGTGCCACACAATCAGAAGTTAAATAGTTTTGAAATAATAATCATCATCATCATGATAATAACAAGAATTTAACTATCTGAAGATAGTTCGTCTACGTGTCACATTACTATTTGCATAATATATTATTATTGAATATGTAGGTAGGGATGGTGAGAATCTCATTCATTCATTCATAAAAATAATACTCATAATCATCATGATAATTATTTAAATAGCCCAGAAGACTAATTAAGCCTATTTAACATCATAACTGCTATGCAAATATATGGCCAATAAGGAAGATGTGAGACAAAGTATGTCACAGGACAGCCAGAATGTGCCATACCATAACAAAGAACTTCATATGCGACCAAAATGCATCATACAGCAAAACATGCCACACAGGACTAAAAAGTTTCATACACAAAAAGGAGATAACCAAAATGCATCCATCCATATTATTGCATAAGTATACATCATCATGTAGAAGTCATTATGTACTGGCCAGTCTGTTGCTCTGGAGAAGCCTATTGACTTTGCCATGATTTAGTGTACTCTAACACGATACTGCTACATTGCATCGTATACATGTAACACACCATATTGCATTGCACTGTAATATATTGTAGACTGTGTTATTATGTACTGTATTGTGCTGTAATGTACTTCACTAGGACATCTGAAACACCAACTGCGCCAGGCCAACGCGGTGCAATAAGGCAGAGAGTAAAATATAGCAGGTGTTTTTAATGTCAAACAGTGAAAGTGGAACCAAACAGAAAAGGGGAAAGTTTCATTGACGTGCTTTCTTTTCGACACACAAATCTCACATTACATTCAAAAATCTAAATACAGTGAACCAGCGTTTCTCCATGCTCACTCAATTCACAGCGGAGCACCAGTTTTTTGAAGCTGACATGGTCTAATTTAATCTTACATCTCTACTTACATTTTAAGCATCACATGCCCATACACACAGATTTTCAAACAATTTCTGTATGTGTCATTCACATAAGGACTGCAGTCCCGTTAACTGTCTCAGGTGTGGTTATACAGTTGCAAACAGGTGTAGCCAATACAGTTGCCTTAACGAAACAAACACACTTGTTATTATTATTATTCCACCAAGCCTGGTCCATTGGCTGAGGCTTTGCCAGACAGTAGGCAGGGAAAGTAGGATTATTGTTCATCCAAGACTAATAATAATAATAATAATAATAATAATAATAATAATAATAACAACAGACATAGAAGTGATTCATGGGATATGATCAGACAACCCCTGCAGGAGGCACTGGAGAAAGAGCAACGCCTGAGTGCACCGAAACAGACACTGTGCTTTCTAGGTTATAATGGGATACAGCAGTGGGATTTCAAACACAGCACTTCGGTACTCACTGGCTGTGGGAATGCAGTGAAGTTAAGCCACTGGATCCTTTCTCATTGGTCAGATCCCAGCTGTGTCCCCTTCAACACAGTCCCAGCTTATCCCTCCATTTCTTCTGCATTTGAATCAGGATCAGGAGGCCCAAAGTTTGGAGTTAAACTACCTGGCAGATTTCTATTTTTTTCAAAGCAGAAGGTAGAAGTACTGAATCTCTGAGTTTTCATTGTTTTCCATGCTGTGCCCAGGGCAGCTGTGGCGCTCATTTGGTCGGCCATTCAATTTAGTTTTGGAATTTTGAAGGCATTAACAATGGCAGTGCTGTCAGCTCTCTCAGGAGACATAGGTGCTTTTATTATAGCTGACACCAGTTTAAATCAGGCCACAGCACTCCATTCAACAACTTTATCACAGGTAATAAACCTCTGAGAGAGGATGGGGTCAGCCAGATATTTCTTTTTTATTTCTGTTTTATCCTTCAAATTGTGTTTCCGTTCTTTAGCCCTCCAATAGAACAGAGAATACTGTGTGATACATGTCATACCCACAAATCTTACAGGAAGATGTGCATGTGATTGACAACTACCTGAACCAATCAGACCTCAACTATTCCCCATAATTGGCTACCACTCCAGCCAATTACACTTCCAAATACTGACATTGTGTTAGCAAAAGTACTCACTATTGGTAGTTTAGAGTAATACAGGTAAATGACACTCATTTGAACCAATCAGTGGTTTTGACAAGACCATTTTCACATGTCAGGAGAGGTGACCACAATGAGTTCCAGCTTGCATCACCCCAAGGAACCCAGTTGGGGAGATTGTGGAGCTGACCTAGAGAGGGTCCTGGACATATGACTTTATATACATTTATCAATTGAACTGCATATTTAGAAGAGAAAAACATGTACATTTCCTGGGTATAAACATGTCTGATCATGTACACGTGCCTTCAAACATCAGATATTATGTGCCTAGCTGTTGTTTGCTCATTGCTAGTTGATTAGCTGGAATGCACATGCATAGTTTATGCCTGCAGGCTGGCAGTGCACTGGGTGGTGTCCCTAAACAGGAGCCTCTCTCCCAGCTGTGGAAGCTGGAGGGTGTGCCCCTCTGGGTGGCCATGTGATGCCCATGCCCACACCCCTCTTCTGGAAATCTACCAAGCCATGCCAGGTGCCATGACTGTTGACCAGGTCATTGTTCAGCTGCAAAGACTTTCTCTGCACAACCAAATGGGACATATACAGTTTGTAAGCAATAACTGTCAGACAGAACAAATGAACTGGAAAACTGAAGGAAAAAAAATAAAATAAATAATAATAATAATATCATATTTCCCAAAGATTGTAGTTAAAGATAAATGTTGTGTGTATATATATATATATATATATATACATACATACACATATATACACACACACATATATATATATATATATATATATATATATATATATATATATAGTTCAATATATCTTATTTTCATGTGATATATATTTAATTTTGATACTTCATTTGTAGATATAATTCAGAAGCATTACACAGTACGAGAACTCAAATGCTGGTTTTATGCTGCATGATTTTCCAGTCTGTGCGGCTGGTTGACCTTTTCGTGACTGCAGCCAGCATGTTGCTAAATGAATTCTATCCTTTAAAAAGAGAGACAAGATTTGAATGGCAAACAGCATATTTAACTCTGTTGTGTCACAAAACTCTCATGAATCTTACAAACCTGTTAGGAGAGTGATTACAACTGCAAGCATTTGCTAAAGACACCAGACAGACTCGTGTGTTTAGAGAATATCATTACTATTAATTTCTGCCACTATCTCGCTCACTGCTAAAAGCATGTGAGAAAGGTTGCATACATCTCCCTAATCACCGCACAATCAATTCAGCCGACAGAAACTATACCGATATAGTTTGATTGCACTTCAACTTTATCTTTTAATTGAACACTGTATCTGTCTGACAAAAAAAATACAAAAAACTAAAAGAAATTAAAAGAAAGAAATCTGTTTATAGTGAACTTTAAAGAACAGCACAAGTGGTTATTATAATTACCTGCATATCATGCGATAAAGTCTGGTGTTTGACAAGAATTTTACAGCCTGTCGCTCTCAATACTTTTCACTTTGTCATAGAATCTAGATCACTTATCTTCCTGATAAAAAAAAAAAAACTATTAACACATGAGTTTTATTACTATCATGATTATCATTATTATTAATGCTATTATTATTGTCGTCATTAGCATCATTTTGGTCAACATCATTTCAGAAAGGTTTTTTCACTATAGGTATGTATACATATATCAAAAACTGGGCTGAACATGGTATAAACATCCATTGTTAACCATGAAGATGAAGCTGGAACCATATGAGCTCTTTAAGTAGGACACGTTAATTACAGATGGACAATAAAAAATACATCTGTAGGAGGACCATCCATCCTGAGCTGTAAGTCCAGTACTGTCCACAAGCCTCGGCTCTCCAGGTCTGGTCAGAGGCTGCAGCCAGCACTCTTGTTGAACCGACATTGTGTGTGTGTGTGCACCGATAGAGAAAGTAGCACCATGTTAAACACCATGAATGACCCACTGCATCCACAGCAGTCCACAGCTCTCCTACATCCCAGAACGTGTGGCACGCAGGGGCACAGTTCACTTCCACAGAAAACGAAAAGAAAAAGAAATCCAAGGAGTTTAATTACATGAGACAAGACAGAGGTCACATCTGTGCGGCAATTCGTTTAGATCACATCAAACTGACTCCAGAACAAGTCTCCAAGCGAGTACTTTGTTGTACTGCATGTCATATTTCTTTGTCATGCTTTATTCTGTGCAAATGATCATGACTAATTCCTGCACCCAGTCATCTGCCGTCCCCGTTGTTAAGCTGTTTACCAAAACACAGACATGAAACAATAATGTGTAAACTAACTCCTTACGATAGTTGGTTTTAAAAGGGCAACAAAAATGCAAGGTCAGAGAATAAAAACAACCATAGAATCTATACCTCTTCTTCAATGATGAATGCCCCTCAAAGAAAGAAGCCGAGTATTTTGCTTGCGTGTGTGCGTCTTTGTATATATTAGTGTTGTTGTCGTTGTTCTATCTGTTTTTGCGCAATGGGTTCTTATAAAAATGCCCTTAAAAACACATTTGCAACGTTATTTTATTGAACAGTCCCAGAAATACAACCCTTGCTGTGAAATATTTGTACACAGTGAACACAATGCTAAAGGGTTATGGAATAACAAGAGAGGCATGCATTATTAATATCCTTCAACATAAATCTGTTCAGAATAATAAATGCCATTTCCCCGAGCCTCATTACTGTGTGTTTTTAAGTCTTGTGTTTGGTAGTCATGGACACCTACTTGAACATTCTCCCATACCCCCTATTAAGATTCAGGTCATGTAGAGCACTTGCTGTTTTTAATTTTCATTTTATCATAAGCGGTTTAAGATTGTTGCCAGCGCTTATTTGCAGTTTTTCTACAGACCTCTTCACTACAGCTTCTGACAGGACAGATGCTGTAATTAATCATGCAAGAGAAGTGGGAATTGCAGCCATACTGAATACAGAGAATGATTACGACAGCTCTTCCCCAAATTCTAAATAAATTAAAAAATAAAATAAATTAATTAAAAGAATAAGAAAATAACACTTAATCCTAGAGGTATTTCCAAAATACACTAGGGCAGAGTATTTTAAACATCAGTGTTTAAAGACATCTTTTCATAAGAAAGTCAAATTTTCACGGATTTAAAAAATAAATAAAACGAAATTAAAAAAAAAAAAACACACGTTACTTCACATAATTCTTGTGGTTTTATGATAATCGGTGTTTGCATTTCCTCCCCTCCCCCATTACCTGTGTTTTGTTTTAATTTTAACCCCCTTCCCGCCCTCCCCCAATAATGAACAGATTCAGAGGATATATTGTATAGACAGTTACGTATGCGGAGGGACAGGGATTGGTAGTTGTGTACTTTAATGGAAATGTAATGTCTTACTGGAAAAACATCAATGTCAGTGAGGCTTCAAACTGCACACTGTCTATTACGATCTGAACAGGGTAATGGAGACATTTTAGGTGGAGTAACTGAAAAACAGCACATAGGTCAACTTGTGCAGCAAACTTAAACAAAAACAAACAAATATATATATATATATAGCACCTAGAGCTGAATTTCCCTGATAAGTTTAAGATTTAAAAGTATCCTTTTAAATCCTCCTTTACTGCTAACATACCACTGGAAATAATAGAGTTTTAATTTTAAGTTTTTCAAGTTGTTTTGAAAAGATAATTATTATTTTAATGCCAAACAGGGAGACTTCAAAGGTCACAAGAAGAAACATACAGCAGACTCAAAATTATGGCTGATGTCACACCGGTTTGAAATGTCTCCTGCTAGTTCTTGAATAAGCAGAATTCATCTTCAAATAAATTTGCCTAGTAAGAGTTCAAAAACAGTTTGATTTTTACTGAAATGTATTTATTCTATAGCAAGATAAAAAAGCAGATTTTTTGTTAAGCAAAATACAAACAACTTAATCACTGCTATCATAACTCATAAAAAAGTATAAAACAGCAGAAAATGCACTATGCGATGTAGCAATCCACAGTTCATGGTTATATTAAAGCTTCACATATGAAAACTTTACAACGTGATATGAAAAAAATGTACATCTTTT
Organism: Amia ocellicauda; assembly: GCF_036373705.1. Taxonomy (NCBI): domain Eukaryota; kingdom Metazoa; phylum Chordata; class Actinopteri; order Amiiformes; family Amiidae; genus Amia; species Amia ocellicauda. The sequence goes on along the minus strand of NC_089858.1, from coordinate 15,946,674 downwards.
TTTCTTTTTCTTTTTATTCTTAAAGGAGTTCTTTACAGCTGGCACTAAATGTTCCCACGCCTATTTAATTGGCTTTTACAGTGCAACAAAATGTTTTTTGCTACAAGTTTTTTTTTTTTTCCTCTTAAGTTCATGGTACCAAGTAACCATATTGTTTAAAAAATACATTGATCATGAAACCATCAACATAGAGCCTGTGATTTTACACTTACCATAAAATATTCGTTTTTTTTTGTTTTTTTTTACACCAAATTAAAAAAAATATAAACATAATTTATGATAGCGTTAAAAGTCTGAGGTAACAAAGACAAATATGTAAAAGAGTGATCTGTTTTGGAGAGCATTCTGGCTGAATGAACCTGATGTGATACTAGGAAGAAGAATTGCGTCTGGGTCTCCCTACCCCCCTCGAGACATCTACAGTAGATTACCATCACAGTTTAAAGACATACAAAGAATTGAATGGTCTATAGCAGTTTTTTTTTAGTTTTTTTTTTTTTATTCAGTCTATCCTTCCATCTGGCTCTAAAAGCACATGTGAAATTTTGCTTCCAAGTTCTTCCAGGCCTGGGCTGAGTTGGATAGCACTTGATCCTCCGTATTTTGGGAGTGAAATCAAAGCAGTGATGGATTGCAAGTTCTGATGGCCGCTTCTATGCAGAGAAAGCTCTTGAAATGTTTAAAAAAAAGAATAAAAAAAATAAACCCCAACATAATCTTTACAATATACTGTCCCGTGAAGAGAAAACAACACCCATTTCCCATGGACACATTATTGGCTACCAGTAATACCAGTCAATGCCTCCTAGTGTTCCCCTCCATTAAAATAGTTTCCTTCAAGATTTGTGACCTTCTGATCCGGGTTGTCCACACACAGTACAGCTGCCTTCCACAGATCTTGCTGTCCACACCCTTTGCTTTTGTCCATTCATGCAGAAGAACTTATAACCGACACCCTTGTAAATAAAGCTTTGCCCTTAAATAAGAGTAAGAAGTCTCCCAATGAGCATTACAGCATGTCCTTTACGTAATGTGCCCCGAGTCGATCCCACAGAGTAGAGAAAATATAAACAACAAGCGTGCGCGCCCATTGTCTTTGTCTTTTTCATAACATGGCCTATTTTATAGACCAATTAGCTTCAGTGTTTTGTCCCATTATGCATATCTGCATAGCCGTCAACAACAATGGACAGTTCTTGGTCAAACATAATTCTTACACACTTCTTAAGTGCAACTTAGAAAAGCAACCTTGCCTGATGCTTTTATTAGTTTCCTCCTCTTCTTGTTTCACTCAGGCTCAGAAGATGCTGACCTGCGATAGCACCTGGGCCTGTATTTGGGACTGATGCTGCTGCTGCGAGGTGGGCTGGGGGCTGCCCATGGATGCAGAGCCCCCAACAGACTGCGGCGTTCCTGGGGAGTGCTGGGGTGGGGAGGCCTGGGGTTGGTGGGGTTGGTGGTGTTGCTGTTGCTGCTGCTGCTGCTGGAGCTGTTGCATTTGCTGCTGATGCAATTGTTGCATTTGCATGTGCTGCAGTTGCTGATGCATTTGCTGCTGTTGTAGGTGCTGCTGTTGCTGCTGCTGCTGCTGCTGCTGCAAGTGGTGCTGATGCTGCTGATGTTGCTGATGCTGCTGATGCTGCTGCAGCTGCTGCTGGAGATGGTGCTGGAAATGTTGGTGCTGCATCTGTTGCTGGATCTGTTGGTGGTGGATCTGCTGCTGCTGCAGCTGTTGGTGCTGCAAATGTTGCTGCATTTGCTGTTGCTGTTGCTGCTGCTGTTGTTGCTGCTGCTGCTGCAAATGCTGCATCTGGTGCTGCTGCGGAGGCTGCATGGGTGGGCTCATCTGTGCCACCGCAGAAGGGGGCGCCCCCACCATGGCCCCTCCCATCTGGTTGATCAGGGGCGAGGGAATGTTTGTGGGCATGTTCGGAGGTGCAACGGTAACTGAGGTGACGATCTGGTTGCCGGACAGACGCATCTGCAGCGGTTTGGGGGCGATGGCCCGGGGCAGAGCCTGCTGCAGGGCCTGAGCAGCAGCCGAGACAGAGGGATGCTGGGACAGGGGCGTGTTCATTATGAGCGAGGGGGACAGGTTGGTGGAGGCCAGTGTCTGCTGGACTGAACGTATGGTCTGTGCTTCGGCGGACTCAGCAGCAGCCTGGTGCAGAAATACAGAGAGCAGAGGTGAGCCATGCTGTAAAGCACTTTCTTAGCAGAACAATATCTCTGACCAGAAAATTGTTCACAAATATATGAAATAAAGGTAAATGCTATTTGTAATTACAACTTATAGTTTTAATGTTTTGCTGCTGAACAAAAATGAGAACTGAGAATGATCACATTTCCTGTAATCTAAACACTTTCAAAGGGATTTACACTCATGAAATAAGGCATATCTTACCTTTGAAACCAGACTGGCTCGATAGGCAGCAAGAGCTTTTAAGTATTCCTTTTTGGCAGCTTCTGTTTTGCTTTTGTAGACCTACAAGGACATAAAGGGTGGGGGGGGTTAAAACACTGTCTCAGAACAGGAGAGCTTCAATAATAGCATATTCATTGTATCCAATATACATTTACAGTTACATGAGTCACAGCACTGCACATGTACCTGTTTCTGCTCCTCGCCCAGGCTGTCCCACATGGAGGCCACAATCTTGGACACCTCCCCAAAGGTGGCGTTGGGGTTCTGGCCCTTGATGGCCGCCTGCGTGTCCCTGAAGAACAGTGCGTATGCGGAGACTGGCTTCTGCGGCTCGTTGGGGTCTTTCTTTTTCTTCTTCTTTGGGGTCTTGGGCTTCTTCCCGGTGTCCGGGGCAGGACGCTTCTCCCCGATCACCTGCAGCACAGAGAGAAAAACAGTCCGTTAACAACCATTAACAGAGCCAAACTGCTCTCTTCGGTGTTGTCATGTCTCTACTGTAGAAACAGTATCACTAAATCGTCTGTCTGTATACACACAGCCTGTTGCGTTTTTACATGCAGCATGACAAGATTTGCTACACTGGCTGGCCGAGCCTGAACAACACAGATTTTGGAAGTGTACAGTGTCTGGTAAAACTCTCAAATCTACTCAGTAGGCCATTTTCTGATTAATGCCTTCTTGAAAGACACTGGTGAACAAGGTTGTCCATCCCAGCCTAGAATGGTTTTTGCTCCTAGCTGCACACAACAGCAGTGACAGTGGATGTCTGGGCTGTAGGTATGACACTCACCCGGTTGCCCTCCTCAGGGTCCTCCTCGTTGATGGAGCTGGAGGGGGAGGGGGTGGCCGACTTGCTGGCAGGGGGCGAGGGGGAGGTGTGAGGCATGTTGGGGCCACCCAGGTTCAAGCCAAGCTGGGCGCTGAGCTGGGATTGGTTGATAGTTGTCAGCTGGTTCCGTGACATCATCCCAGAAGGGTTGTTCATGTTGACTACAGATCTCATGACCATCGAGTGGTTGGGATGATACTGGTGCACGTGTGCTTGAGAAATGTTCTAAATAACAAGAAGAGAAGAAAAACAATAAATGGTCAATTGCCTTTTAATAAAATTGTATATTATCAAAATGCATAATAAAATGCATACTGCAGCTTCAATACCAAATAAGATCTATTGGTCACACCTGATAATAAAGTGGTGCGATTAATATGAATTAACATATGAATACCTCAGGATTAACACATGAATATGTCATGCACTTCATCTGAGATCTGATGTTAATCACAGGTATAACAGGGTTTGGGTTAGAGTTCATGTGCTCAACATCAGAACTTTCATGATGAGCATAAGGTATTGATGTTTTAGCCCTGTTGTATTCATATATTAATTCATGAGGAATTACACCACCAAGTGTTACCAATATATCTTTATATCTCAAGGCACAAGCATAAGAATGTTGTATTGCACTGCCTACAGTGTTGTGTATCTACATTAAAAAATGGCACACATTATAACTATTTCATCTTTAAAAGCCTTCATGGAAAGTGAGGTAATATTGTTTGCATTGATTGTGCTGAAACTGAAATTACTGCTAATGCCATTCTGCCAGAGAGGAGTGTGATCAAGAGTACTCAAATGGTGACAAGGAATAGCGAGAAATAACTGAATAAAATAAGATAGCGATTTGTTCTCCTCGAATTCATCCATCAGGTATTCGGGTGCATTAACTCAATCTCAAATATCATCACAATATCAGGAGTTGATGCCACAACCTTTATTAAAAGGACCTTGTGAACCCTTCATTGAATTTAAAATGTATACCTTTATTCTTTAAAATAACAATAAAAAAAACTCACTATTGATTTATTTTATTTAATATTTTAGCCTGTGCATCTGTTCTCAATTCCTTTATGCTTTATCTGTTTCTTGGTACTCACCGTATTTACAAGATGACAACTGCATTTTATTCTACAGTGATGGCATTGTCAACCGAAGTACGTAAATTGATTTCAGAATTGTATTCCTTGCTTTACCTCATTTCCATTAAAGGCCAACAGTATATTACTGTTGTCATCCTATTCTCTGAAATGGAGAGCCCTGAAAGAGTTAAGTTTGCTGTGACTTCAGAAAAATATAATTCATTCATTTGATATAAAAACAAAATAGGTCTAAGCCAAATTTTAGACATCCCCCACTAGCTACTGTAAAATTATTCCAATTGCTAGATCCATATTTTCATATATAGTGCTCAATCTGAAAATCTAGGAACAAAGGTTGCTGCAGGGTTTTTAGTTAATCTCCTTTTCATCTCCATTACAATATGCATAAAGGCTCTAGGTCTGCTTATCAGAAGACAAGGACATCAAAGATACATTCTGAAGCAAATTCAGTGTATACAAATAGAGAGTGCCGAGCACCTAAACATTGATAGGATATATCTTATGAGCCAACAGTAGTTTTCTGTTATGCTCAGTCATTTAATCGTTAGCTATTGATGTCTGTATAATAAGCCTTTTACACAATCCCAAAGGCAGAATTGTGTTAAAAACAATTACATGATCTTGCAGTTTATGTAAAAAATATTGTGCGAAAGCATGAAAAGGTGTATAGATTTCAAGGCAATTGATCATTCCTGTTCAGAGATCAGTGATACAAAGTAATTTCTGTTTTCCTCAAAACACTTTCAGGAAGACCATTGATTCTGCAGTCTTCTCTAGTTAAACACATTAAAATTAAAGCTGTATTTAAAGCCACAGAGCTGACAGAAGACAGAATTAATCTTTTAAGACACTGAAACAAAAACAAATTGAAACAATGTTCTCAAACAGTAGGTTTCAGTATAAATTAGAAAATGGTTACAAATGCTTCATTTTTCAACAACTAGGCTACTTAAAACATCCCAAGTATTTATTTTAATGATTACTTTATTATTATTATTATTATTATTATTACCAGCCAGCTCATATTATATAGAGGAAATGTAGTAACAAAAAGGCACATGGTACATTAAGCATGAAACAGTTCTAAAAATAGTGGCTTCATTTTCCATGCCCTGAGTACTGCTGTTCATACTGATTAACGTTAACAAAATATGTTATCAGTAAATAATAACCACAAATACCATTAGATTTATCCTGGCTTAATCTACACATATCCAAGAATGAGAACATAACACACTGCCTGCAACATAGGCTAATCATAATGGACTCATCTCTGGGGGTTTTTAGAAGAACTGAAATGCAAAAGAAAAAACAGAGAAAGAAAAAAAGAGAACACACACAGGGTACGGGGCCTGCAGCCCTCCTTCTAAAATCCATATCAGCTATTAAACAATGTATGTACTGTACAGGTTTGTTCTCTCCCCCCTCCCTCCCCATCACAGAGACAGAGTTATGCTTTTGCTCAGGCTTTGCTTTAATCACTTTAAGCCTTACATGCAACTCCTTACTGTTATCCATGAAATATTCAAAGACTAACTTGATTTTTGAGCAGACTGCATGTTACCAAGGTACCAGGATAATGGGGATTCGCACGGCCCTTGTGATGTTTCTTTAATTCCTCCTATAATGTTAACATACGAGAACCATCCACCCTACGCTGAGCACATCTACGGAGCCCATGCACGCAGGGACCCTCCGCTCAGGAGCATCACAAATTCCGTGTTTACATGACAAGATCCTGGAGAGAACCGTGGCGTTTCACATGTGCCATTTGGAATACTAGCACCACACCAACTGCCAAATACTTAAATACTTACTTGCAAATAAACTGATCACCAATGCACAGCAAGCATCCTGGCTTGCGTGATAAATGACTGTTTACTTAAACCCCATTAATACCATGTGCTTCATCAAACCTTTGAAAAAAACACTATAAACTGCAATAATACTCCTCAGACTAACACACACCTCACTGCAGCACATATATACATAAATAATACAAAATAAGCAAATAAACAAACAAACAAACAAACAAACACAATGAAAATGTAAACCCAGGATTGCATTATTAGGTTGTACACAGGGTAAAGTGTGAAAAGATATCTAAATAAAAGGAGCCCCAATCTGGTTCTCCAGATATCAGAACAAGAATTTGGGGGCAAAATAATGCATTAACTCCAACAGTGTGTAAGATATAACTGTCTGAAAAGAATGTTAACAAGTTCAATTTCCATTCAATCAGCAACAGTGCTCTTCGAAATGTTTCATTGCAGGAGAGGTATAAAATAATCTATATGGTAATTATGAGGATGAATCCCCCCAGTAACTTTCAGCAGCATGAAAGGTCAGCCCTATTAAAGATAGTTTATCAGTCCCCTGCACATATTCCAGTACTGTCATTTTAAATGGGAACAGTATTTTATTTTCCCATTTACAGCTACCTGCAGAATTAAGTACTTAAGCCAAATAAGAAAAATGAAATTTTGAATGCTGGCAAAGGCTATAATAGCATCAAGATAAATTGTTTCTCTCTCTTTCTTTCTCTTTCTTCCTCTCTCTCTCTCTCTCTCTCTGTCTTTCTCTCAGACCCCACCCCCTTTTCTACTGCCTCAGCTCTCTCTTTATCCCCAAACCCCTTTCTCTGTTGCCCCATCTTTCTTCTTTCACCACCCCTCCACCCACCCAACCCCCACCTCCTCTTCTCCTTTAGCCTACAGGGTTGCTGTTTTCTTTTTTTTCTTTTTTTCCTGGTGCACTGTGGGTATTTAAAACTTGTTCAACATGATTTCATTTCATTTCAGGCACTGGCTGAGAAAACTAAATTACAGAATCAATCATACAGAAGGTCAGACTGAGACTTCATTACAAGTATTGCATGCTTGCATGAATATCTTTCATTTCTGACTGACCCAATATGTCACAATAGCTGTCTAGTAAAAAAAAAAAAAAAAAAAAAATCCACTTTCTGAAATTGATGTACTACTGATGTCAGTGCTACTCAGCAAGCAAACCAGTTTACAGAAAGGTGTAAAGCCAGAAAAAAAAATCTCTTTGCAACACTAGTCATATTTTCTAAGAAATGTCACTTTTTGGGGCTGGAAATAATTTCACAATGATTATCTAAACAGACATCATAAAAGAGCCCCAGGTTTATAACGAATAAGGAAATAAATAAAGAGAACCCCCCCCCCCCCAAATAAAAAAATAAAAACTACACTCAATTTGATCTGATGCTTTACTGCTGGCTTGTCTTTTTAAACACAATGCCTTCAGTAAATCTAATAAGGTTGTGTGTTACAGCGCGGAATGGTGGATGTGCTCCGTTGCTAATAAACAGGGGTTATTGTGAACCAGTTGCTGCTTCTCAATGTAAATCTGCAGGATGGAAATTACCAGTGATGGGTTTGGCACGGCACAAGCAGGCATGTAGGGTTTCGTTTGAAATGGTTTAATGTCCAATGGATTAAAGACAGGGTACTTTTAACAGCACGGCTAACACACACGCGCACGCACACACACACACACAAAGCATAGGGGTGATTTACTTATCGGTATAATGGTTGCAAAGCTATGGGTGAAATCTGTGTTCATGCTCTTGAAAACATATGAACGGTTACTGCATTAAAAGCATGATGAATGATGCATTAATCATTGTTTTTAGTTAATGAATAGTTGATTCAATATTTAGTGAATTAATATTTTCCTTAGAATACCTTTTATATAGAACTAATCAGACTATGTTATTATATTCATGTGAAAAGATTTAAACTGTACATTGAAACTAGCCCATTTTCTCACTGTAGTTTACTGTAATGTATTTCACAAATATCACCATTAATCCACTGAATGAAGAGAATCCAGTATCTGTCCCCTGTGCTAACTGAGTCTTTCATTAACTCTTACTAATAAGGGAAAACAAATGTACCACAAGGCTGTACTTTATTATTATTTATGTTCATTAATAATTTACTTTATCTTTGGATACCAGCTACCTGTCTTGTACCTTTCCTCTGGGACACGTTGTTATTGTATTTTAGTTCTTCATCAGAAAGGTTATCCAAGCGTGGCCTGGGGGCCATAGTGAGTGCCAGCCCTGCCTGTTATTAAACATGCCAAACAAAGAGAAGACAAAACCACTCCTGTTCCCTGCGTTGGAGATGTACATCCTAAATAAGTCTCTTTCACAAGTTAGCCAGTGAGGTTCCACTGCAGAATAACTTCATTTCTCTAGATTATTAAAAATGTTTGCCAGCTTGCTGTTCAGGACATCAGGACTTCATAATAGTTAATTCAGATATAATGAATTTGGGTGTAGCTATTAGTCAATAATAATCATTTTAAAAAGCAGGAATGTAACTCTCCCTCTTTCTTGTCTACTATGTACTTAGTTTGGTCATGTTTTTAAATGGTAATTTCTCCAACATTTAAAGTGATGCGTTTGGTTATTCAGTTTTAATACCACCATCTGTATTATTAATCCAACTTTTGGATTAAGTTTTGTTAAAATGTTGGCTCTATAACAATATGTGCAGGTGTGTCTTTAAGGGCACAAGTAGGGCAAAAATGTGGACAAGGATGAAACATCGGTAGCAGTTCTAGTCAAATATTTGGCCTGACTGAAACAAAACAGGAATCAGAGGATCTAAAAGACTGACAGCTGCATGCTGGGAAGCTAAAATGAAAGTCAGAAGCTTGTTAGGCTAACAGATTAAATAAATAATGACTTCAGATTTTCTGCTTGCGAGCGAGGAAGGAGATTTCTGGAGCAGGATAGCATTTGCTTTGTAGAAGCAGAGCATCTGCACCCAATTTGCAAGACATACGCAGAGCATTAGGAGAGAAGAATTAGTGCAACACTTGGCAATCAGTCCACAAAAAGAGGTAATTTGAAGATTGCATCGATAAAATGCTCTTCATCTTCCTTCAATCTGATTAATAATTGAAAGGATTTGTACCGAATGGCGGAAACAGAGCAGAAAAAGCACTAATCAAACAACCAAACAATTATATTACTGCTTTTAATTAATATCTCATGATTCATCTATTAAAATTACAACATCCATGCTATATATTCATTTGTGTCTAGTTGATTCTGATACATTTTATATAAACCAGAAGAGTCCAGGAGTGGATAATGCACTTTTGTAAGGGATTATGCCTTTATCTGCTGTATTTAACCTTCGTCCTGCTGTTTTCTAGTGGAGATGTTCATACAAGAACAAATCTTCATGACTTGATAACAGCCTGCAGATTAAAAGCTCGTTACCATCACAATCACCATACAAGCAAAAACTGGAAGTTCCTAATATTAGGAGGAAAAACATCTAATTCCCTGTGATTTTGTTTTTCACCATGCAAAGTGAAGCCAAGACCCAATTTTATAACAATTAACATGTTGTTATTTATTGATTACTATTGAACTGACTCCTAATTAATCAAACTAATTGAAAAAAGAAGAATGGCAGGCGTACCATGCATTGCTTTGTTTGAGACTACACTATAACATGTGATGAACCCTCTTATACTGAAACTGCAATGTAATCACACATAAAACACAAAGACCAATATTTCCCACATTGTTAAAGTGGTTGACTCAAAAGGAAAATATAAAGCATGGGTGCAGAGTTAAAGAGTAAGAATTTGTATTAAAATAAAAAAATAAAATCTTCTATAAAGTCATGAGAACAGTCAGCAACTATAATTGTTTTAAGGTTCCATTTCTTCCAGATGTAGAAAGCTTAACTGACCATGAAATGAAAATTCTTTAGGCAAAAGCCTTCTGAGGCTACATTATGCATTACAGATATTTTAAAAGCTGCAATTATTTTACATGCCAGCAGTAAGGAGAAAAAGCAATAAAAAATTTATAGTGCATGCACAAATTGGAATGTAAATATCCCTAAAATCTGTGCGGCTCTATGTGTGTGCAGCAAAATTAAATCAATTGTGTTGGTTTCTGATTGCTTACAGTTTTAAGTGTATTTTCACAAGATTGTCTCTTTCTTTTAAATTAATTCTGGATTCTATATAATGACTACAGTAGTACAGAAAATATGGCGTGTTTTTTTTCCTTTTTTCTTCTTGCATAGACATTGCCAACTACTTGACATTTGAAAAGAAAAGAAAAAAGGGAGCCTGAATTTGTTTAAAAGCTCTTGAAAAACAAAACCGGCTCTGACATTTTCTTCTTCCACAGAGCTGGGCGTATGGCATTTAAGGAAGTTTTAAAAATCTGGAAATCATAAAACAATTCCTTTATCAAGTCACTGTTCCCTGGCGCTGCCATTGTGTAATTTCTACAACAAATTGCTTCTAAACATTAATGACATGCAATTAAGCCAACTGCCAAATCTTGCATTGGAGTCTGTTGTGTTTTTTTTTTTTTTCCCCATCCGTCTGCTGCAGTATGATAATCAATGAGAGAGAAAAAAATAAAAATGTAATAAAAATGTAATAACATTAAACACACAGTGTAGACTGCAAAGTGATGGCCATTTCTCTCACAGTTTTCTCTGGATTTGTGTGCTTTGTCAGTAATTATCAGGGCTTTGTTCCTCACTACAATGGGCTGGTTGCACTGCAGCTGTACAACGTAGTGACCCGACTGCTGCACCTGCTCTGTTCAAGTACAGCACTGGCACCCAGCATCTGCCCCCTGCCTGCCTGAGCAACACAGGCAAAGGGGGAAAGGGAGGGAGGGAGAGACAGAGAGAAAAAAACTAAAATAAAGAAAAAATGGTGCACATTTACAGGAGATTTTAAAGCCCCACAAATTATTAAAAACAAAACGTTTGTAAAAGTCTGGACCACAAACTGGCAGGCAGCTGGGTGGAGATAACACACCCTCCAGAAGACTAATAAAAATAAATCTGCAATCCCATAAAGTAATTCCCACCAAATTAATTCAGCCTTTCAGAACTATTCTCAGAGACCCTTCAGCAGCCCTGGAAATAGCCTGCAGTCTCCCTCTCTCCGTCTCCATATCAGCCAACTATTTCCATCCCAGTGCTTCAGGTCACAATAGCCACCAGATCATCTCTACAGAGCCGCCCACACCCTTGGGAAAAGGGGAAGACAGACTGACGATCGTCGATAGACTATATATTAACATAAAGCCTGGGCCTTTTTTCTCCCCCACATTAAACATTGCTCTGCAGCCCAACAACCAAACTCTGATCCACAAAGTGAGCAGACGGCATACGCCTCCTGTGACAAAGGCCTTGAACAGTGCATCAGCATTTTCAGGTGTCTCTAGAATCATCATGCATAATATATACAGACAAAACCAGCTGCAGAGTTTTATTTAATTATTTTCATTATGCTGCAGATAATGTGACTGAAAGGTCAGCTTTTTCAACAACACTGTCAACGTGCGAAAGAACTAAAATCCCCTGCATTGAAGGCAACTTTTCAAAGATGGGCTTTTTCAGTGTTAACATTAACGCAAACAAAATAAAAAGTCAGACTGGGTTTTTCTCTAAACATAATATCAAGGCTCTTGCTGATACTTAGAAAGGGCAAAAAAAAGGCCCAGCTGAGTGTTACCTTACTACTGGCATGATCAAGTTTTTTTTTTGGGTGCCAGTTGGCGCTGGACAAGCTCATGTTGCACACTCACCACGGGCAGGCTGCTGTTGAGGATCGCGCCCTCTTGGTCCATGAGGTTGCGGGATATCGTGATGGATGGTAGCTCCAGGCTCTGTGGGGGGAACTGAGGGGTGAACTGGGTGGCCTGTGTGGGCGGGGGTTCAGGGAGCCCCTGGAAGGGCGAGCCCACCTCCGTCATTCCCAGCCCCGATTCAGTCTCAGGAGGGGGAGTGATGGGCGGGATCTCAAACTCCTCATCTCCAAGGCTGGGCGTGTGGAATGTTTGCTGTAGTGATCAAAGGACAAACAACAAACAGTCAGCACCCTGAAGAACCGTGGGAGGAACCTTACATGGCTTCGGCAACACCGGATATTGTACCAGTTAAAGGGGGGTGAGTGGGGAAAACCTTGGATGATTTTAGATTTCAGTCCTTGATATCTTTAATTTAATCAAGGATCACAAGAAGCGGGGATCAGCTGACATGAAATGAAGAGGAAAGTGAGGTTAAATACACATCATTACCAGAGCCTGTTCTGTTTAGTGGAGGTGGTGAAAAACACAGAAAGACCCCAAATATCAACAGCACTCACTAGTGGATTACATAACACAGATTTGCTTTTAATCTAGAGTTATAGATGCATGGTGTGGAGGAAATACACGTCACTGAGAAAAGGGTTTTAATATTTTTTTAAAGATGATAGCGGTTGGTGAGAACGGTTTCCCTTTGTCCCCCAAGCCTGCACCCTAAAATCTGCTAATCAAACTTGGCTTAATCCTGATCCTTTTGAATTGAAACTGTTGGTCACAGTTAATTTACTTATTTGGTTTCTTCCCAGCAAAAATTCATTACCTACTCTGATCAACACTTTAAAGTGGAGTTTAAAAATATCTTCTGCATAATTTATGGGAACCACATGATGCAGTCATGCATTTGCTATTAACGGTCTGACCGACCCTAGTCATGCCACTGGGGAGGGCATTTCTACCACAAAAAGGAGTAGTAGGTGCCTAGGTTGGGCAGGAGGTTAATGCATGGGGATATTTGCCTTGCCTCAAGGCATCACTAACCTGCAAATAACCCAGATAAGCCTCCACTAAGACCAACCGAGAATAAACAATGGTGCTGTGTGAACTGGGTTAATTGCATGGAGAAACTTGCATGTATTACTATGAAGCCTCTTTCTTACTGGGGGTGGGCAAGGTGAAACAAGGTTAAGACCAGCAGCATTAATACTGCTACTCACAGCTTAACACATGGACACCTGAAATGCCCCCACTCTCCCTGAAGGACACATAGATAAATCTTTTTGTTTTACCACAGATAGATCATGCATTTACCACACCTTGACTCCCCACAGCGTGTAGCCAAGACCTGGTCCTGCATTACCACCACAGCACTGTACTTTAATACAGTTTACTGTGCTTGTGCTGTGATTTACCACACACACCTTCTGTAGAAGCTGGCAGGCTCTTTCTTGACAGGTGGTGATGAAATGTGCTCGCTGTGGTAGCTAATAGCTTTACTTTTTTTTCAGTTTTATTACAGTGTTCAGCATCTTTCACACCAGCATTAAAACAGTTCTTTGTTCTTTTGCAAAAAAAAAAGAGCTTACCACAGCCCCCCCCCCAGACACACACACAGGTACAGCGTCTAAGAAATGACCTCCCTCACTATCAAAAACTGGTTACTGGTATGTCATTGCAGCGTTTAGTTTTTTCCTCCACTTGTTTGCCTATACCTGCAAATTATTGATGTTAAAAGATGTACAAGACACAAAAACAGATGACTAGACTACAGCATACAGTATGTTTTCAAGGCTTCTACAGCATTTTATTTTTCTCTTTGTTGACACACCGCACACTGGCCACAGGGAGTGCAGTAAACAGCAATGGATTGTCCTTGATAATGAGAAGTAAGTGATCTGTAAGGACAGATTTAGATGGAAACAACCCAAACACTGGTGAATTTGATCTGCTTATGCTGATTATGGGCAAGAACCAGCTCAACACCTCACAATATTATATTATATTAATAGTCGTAGTATAGTGTTCCACAGTAGTCATATTGTTTTTCTATTTTTATTTCCTCCTTCACATTTAAGTCAAATTCTGAAAAAAAAACACTTTAGGACAAGAAGAAAGGCAAAATGTGATCTAATGTACATTAGCTTATGAGAGAGAGAGACTGAAAGAAAAAAAAAAGATCATTATGAAGGATTGAATTATAAACTGCAAAAGTTGTCATCTTTTTGGGATTGTTAATGATGATATAAATGAATAGCTGCACGCAGTGAGCTGAAAATTGAGACATAGTGAGTAAAGGCTTTGCTTGCATATAGATCGTGTCAGCTGTCATTATTGGTCTCTCATCCAAAATGATGAGGTGCCAGACTGCCAATGCCTGGTGAAGCAGTGGCTGTGTTACACCATAGTCTCTATTAGTGTCACTTCACATACAGCTTGCTTAATTCTGCAACGGGAGGGTTACGCTCTGATCTCAGATTAAAAGATGCAAAATACACTTTCTTCAGATGTCAGCTGCCTGATTATCCCTTTAAATTGTTCTGAAAGCTAAGTGAGGCTGCGCCAAACCAAACCAGACGCTGGCTCCGAGGTCCGAGACAAAACGCACTCAGAGGGAGGAGAGAGAAGGCAGCGCCTCTCCCCAAGCACCTACCCCGGTGACTGGAGCCAGGTACTGGTACATGACTACCCCACTAGCACGCAGATGGAAGGGCCACCTGACACGTCACAGCGTACGCACCACCCATTCGGCACTCATAATGAAAATCTAAACCAATCTGTGCAGGGTGTAGAGTGAATTAACTCAATTTGCTACGGATTCACAGGGTCATGGAAACGTGTCAGACTAAAACGTCTCAATCAGTTAGAAAGGTAAAATAAGAAATACAATAAAGTAAAATTATTTATTTGAGATTGAAGAAATTATTAAAGAAATAAATGGAAATCATTGAATATCACTCATTGTACCACATAATTCAATGTAATCAAGAGAACAGTGTATTAATTGTGTCCTGTAGCTTACAAAGTTCTCAGATTTGTCAGTTTGCCTGCTGTGATGACCAATAGAAGAATTTCACTGAAATGTTGCATAACATTACTTTATTACTATTATTTTTGCTTGTCTGTTTGTTATTTGTTTTTGTAGCAATGAATGATCATTCAAGGCTACAGCAATTGGCCAAGACTGGAATAACAGTGAACCCAACTGACTGATCCAGCTGAGGAAGTAACTTCAAGAGCCATGACAGGAAAGTCAATCTGATGGTGTGAAAGAGACCCCCTCAGAAAGACTTGGAACAGTGAATGGTGGTTTTAATGTATGGTGTCATACTGAAAGTAAATTTAAGAAAGCAGCCTAGATAAATCTTCCAAGACCTGGTACAATAATGAGGGAAAAAACTGGGGGAAAAAATTAAATAAATAACACTAGGAACAATATGATTTACTGCCAACTGTAGCCTGCCAGCAAGCTGTGTAACACAATACAGCAGTGTTTTAAAGGGGTGCAATACAATTACAATTCATAAAAAGACACAAAAATCAATAGTTATAAAATTCTAGAAATCAAAGTTCTAACACTGTTTCAAAGGTTTCAGGGAAAGTTGTGTAAATAGCAACACATCAAAGCTACTCAGATACCACATATTTCAAAGCACCACACCATCTAAATGGCATTTATAAATGTTACTACGAAATTGTGTACAAGGTAAGGAAAATTGTATTTGACAAGTGATACTGACGAGTCCTGCAGATGACTCCATGTACTAAAGAACATTAAATATATTCCCCTTGACTTGCATTAAATCAGCAATCTTTTTATGTATGTCTACATATCTATCCTTTGACCTGTCAGTTATCAACTTGTTTATTTTTTAGTGTAATTCAAATGAATCAAAGTAAAGAACCTCAATGTTTATTTTGCACAGGGTTTAAGGAGAAATAAAACCAAACTTCTGTAATGTAATCATTTTAGCTTTTTCTCTCTAACAGCATGGGGCTATGACTTGTTACAAATTCCATTTCAATTGCAGCTGCTGCTCTGCAGTGCTCCAGGACCTGTCAGAAATACATTAATTATAATATTTGAGTTGGCTTTTCCCCCCCTCACCATATAAACACTCACAGCTTTCAGACGGCTTCCAGCATATATGTTGATTGTGATGCACACAAAACACACATATATAAATTTGGGACCATATTACATACACATGCTTGGACAACAGCACAATGTTCACCCAGCCACCAATTGCAAATAAAAAATTGGATGATGGCAGATTTGCATTTGAGTAGGAGGAGGAATCCTCTGTCAAACAAAAACCCATCAGTGCTCTATTTGGAATCTGTCAATGGGCCAAAGTTTGTATATGGTCAGGGCCATAACATCACATTATGCTTCAGAAGCGGCTGCAAAGATTTCAAACAAGAACAGTTGCTTTATTTCACACGGAATAAACTTATCTCCAGTTATTTATTAACAGGGCATATTTGTGGCAATAAGTTGCACAATTTTCCATTCAATTATCTTGAGAATTATTAGAATGGAGAAAACGGACTTTACACGACTCCTTAAATCTTTCTTAAACTAAGCACTAATTAAATGAAAAGCATGTCCTTTAAAGTATACTTGCATGGCTAAGTAGGGCCTTGAAACTATAAGTAAACAGATTTGGCAAAGATATTTGTCAGGGTTTTTGCTACAGTGCAATAGCAGAGGTGCATTTGGAGGGCCTGCATGGAGGATACACTCTGCAGCAACAGCTACCACTTTAATCTGCGGCTCATTTGGCTCACTATTATCGCTTAATGAAATATAGCATTAGACCAAGAGATAAACACTAATTCTAGTCATGGTGCAATTAGATCCCCCCCCTCCTTCCCATTTGTGTTGCAGTGAATGCCCAAACCAGTGTTTTACACACAGTCCAGGTTAGATGTGGGAAAACTCTTACCACTTTATACTGCTTTAATTAGTTTAGGGGCAGAAATCAGAAAAACAAACTGAAATTGTATGCTTGTGGAGAAAGGTTAAACGCTGAAGCAGCCTTAATAAGTTAAAGAAGATGTAAAGATGTTTTTTCACATTTTTGTAGTGGTCTTTTCTTTACAATATAACTTAATCTCAAATGGGAGTTTTTGCTTCCTCAAATGGATTTAATGCTGCAAATGCCTTCGAGTGGTACGATGCTAAACAAAACAAAAAAATGAATTTAAATGGTAGACAGAAATAACTTGTGACCTCTGCTTGGCCTTAGCCAGAATTCTTATCACACACGGTATAGAAGGCCAATACACTAAGTGGATTAATATAGTATTTCAACAGAGAAGAAAACTCATTTTAGTGTGAAAGTACAAGACTGTAAAATGTAGGATTTTAATTCCTGCGCAGGCTGAGTTACAATAAACAGTACATTGTCTTAAATCCCTCTTTAAAATGCGTGCTATACAGTTACACGTTTAATTTTCAGAATGCGTGTGTTACAGTAGAGTGCCATCTGCACCATAACACTAGAAACATTTGTTCCTTTTGATAAAATGCAAATCTGAAGGGCTGTTATATCAACACATAACAGCCAACGCCTGACACCAAGAGTTAGCACAGCTGGAATTAAATTGTTTCTGAACAGCTGGTGGAAGCACAGCTTTCATCGACATTTGATTCAAACGTCTGCATGTAAAAAGAAAGAAAGCGAAAGAATGAACCATCATATTGTTCCTGCAGGTTGGCTTTGTGTTTATCTTAATAAAGAGCCAAGCTTAATATCATTATGCAGACTCTCAATAACCCCTAGTTCTCCAACACAGATGCAGGCAATCTTTAGAGTAACATGTTTCATTACTCTCTCTGCACAGCATCTCAGCTGAGCACTACAAGAAGGCAAGAGCGACTATAGATCATTATCCAGCGCTTTTAACCATGCTTTACAAAACCAGGTCAGAAGTAGTTTAAATAACCGTGTTGTTTTTTCTTTATGTTTTTTTCTCTCTCATGCTCAGCAGTCTTGATAAAGCCACTGCTTACAATCCAAACTCAACAAAGGCTCCAAAAAGGACAATGCTGCTTCATGGCTGGGAGGGATTATATTTTCAGACAGGATCAAGTACGGTGAAGGGAACCAAATGCATGTTGGAAAAGGATGTGTTTATTAACACACTTTGTGGGACAGTGAAAGAAGACATTTGAGAGACAGCCTTTGTCTTCAGTCACACACTGTATCCTATGCATTCAGCCTCGTATCCCTATAGGCATTGAGTTTTTGCCCTTTTACTCCCATCTCTCCAGAGTGAAGAGATTGGGTTTTGCACAGGAGGTCTTTGCGTCTCCCTGCGCCAACGAGAACCCCCCGCCCTGTTCCTACAAAGGAGCGGCAGTGACTGAGACGAGACGAGCGGAAATCCAGTCCGAAAGCTCTGAAGTTGAGCTACTGCGAGAGCAGGTGGACAACGCAAAAAACTGCACGTTTAACAAAGCCCCCCCAACTCCAAACCCCGGCACATCAGTGTACCCTGATACTTCCAGCAATTAAGGCTGAAGTTCTCAGAAACGAGTGGTGCTTTAAACCAAAGCCTTCTGCCCATGCACCCAATCTTAATAAAGGGTTCAGAGCGACTGTGTGCTCAAAGGGAAGCATCAGTCCTTGACGTATTTTGAATGGTTAATTTTATGTTAATGAGCCTTGCTTGAGCTGGATTTCTAATGATATCTCAATGTTAATGAGAGTAACAGGAGGTGAGAAATTTCAAAGTACAGTCTAATTGACTGCCAGTAACACCGGATTAGGCCTGTGTGTTGGTATGTGGCTCTCTTTGATAAGATTTGCATTTTGACTTTAGTATGAGTCTGTTAATACTGTTGCAGACGTATGTCCCACCCTTTGGTTGTGATTTATTTTCTTATTTGTCCTGTGTATTTACCAACTTAAGGAACAAATCTGACAAAAATAGATTTAAAAAGTTGTAGAAAAAATATAAAAATACAGGGTAATGGAGAGAACAAACAACAGTGAAAAAAAGTCTGGATCATGATTATTACCATCTTTATTCAACACCTTTAAATCAAGCTGATGATTTAACAATTGGCATTTTCCTTTACTTCTCCATTTATGTATAATATATTTAAAAATTACGATTAACTGGTAGATGTACTACTAGGAGGCAGGTCTAGCCTAGTATTTCAATTAATTTGCTTATAATTACATCCTGTGATTTTAGAATGCTCAATGGACCATCAGCAAGATGGACGAGGCCGCCCCGTGTGGGACTAGAGGCCTCCTCTGGCCTTTCTCAGTGTCCATTACAGGGCCCAACGGTGCTTAGTCTTGAGCTCGGTGGCCTAACATGTATCGACCAGACCGCAGGTTACGAGTGCAGGTCAAACTGCCCGAGTCATATGGTACAGCAATGTCCCCCGATCTGGAAGACCAAGACTTATCTTCTGTTAAACGTGTCTCGAGTGGCACTCTGCATTTTAATAAAGACATTGACTCAGCCCCTGACCTATGGAACAGTTTAGATCCACTGCTCCCCAGCCGCCATTTGTCTTTTCTGCCGTTCCATTGGCCATCCGTCCCATTTCACCAGTGTATGCATCAAGCAAGGACAGCGGGATTGACTGGGTAATGGAGAAGTGTCAAGTCTTTCTGCTTCACATTAAATCCCCTTTTATTTTGCACTTCATACAAAATAAAAAAAAATAAAAAAGGCATTCTGATTCAGGGAATCAATCTCATTTGTCTGCTGTGCATTTCTGTCTTCAGCGCAGCACACAAAGGATCAAACAGAAATGGGGAGAGAGGGGGAGAGACAGAGAAAGGGAGAGAAATACTTGCCTCACTGGCTGCAAGAAGGGCACTGTTTGCTTCTGCCATGTTCATGTAGTTATTATTGTTCCCGAACTGCAAGAGGAAAAAAAAAGACAGTCATTACATTTTTCAACATTAATTCCACATTGAATAAGATACCTTACAAATGAATGGCATCTGGAAAAGCACCAGTTATTTGTGAAAAGGAAAAATCTCTTAATTCTGTGCTTATGTGTATTGAGGGTTCATACATTGTACTGCCAATAGATATTGATCTGTAGCCCATGAATAAGCAAATATGTGTGTGTGATTACAGCTTTCAAAGGCTAGACTGGTCTACCACACATTCCACGTAAATATTAATCACAGTTAAATAAAGGATTTCGCTGCATCAGGAACTGTACTCAAATATTTTAAAATCAGATTACACATACAACATTTTAACCAACCTCCTCGATACACAAACTAAATATTTAAATGTATGACAGCATTCCTTGATTAAAGCGGTTTAGTTATCTAACAAAGATACTACAACGCCAAATTACAGCGTACATATATTTTCATTTCAAAACCCCCAAAGAAAAACTTGCATATATGGTGTGAAAAATTGTAGAATGCAACACAGCTGTTAGTAACACACAACCTGCAAATGTACAATGTGGTAAAGACCAGGAATATCAAGGACACTGTCTCATGTTTGGTAGTGTGTCAGGTATGATTCAGAGTGAAACAATTATTTTCTTAAACTGTCATGTATGCCGTTATGGTAAACTGTCACACACAGGAGGGCTCAGAGGCACAGCAAATTCAATATAAAGTAATGAGTATCTGCGATGGCTAGTCATAGCCACAGGATGGCAATTAATGACATGTTTGCATCACAAAGCAAAGTTGCAAGATGCAGCAATAGCTTATTAACTTTAAGCAACCCTAAGGGAAAACCTAGTCAAGGTATAAAACAACCAAATATTGGGAGGATGTGTAAGCTTGTAGTGAAGGCAGTGGTGCTGGGTCGAGCCTTCCTGAGCAGCAACATTACTTTGCAGAGCTTTTAATAAGAAAGCAGCACTGTGACTGCACAGCCACCGTGTAACTAGCCTCCTGGCAGAATGGCAGACAGACAGTCTTGCTACAAGACAGAACTGCAATGACAGGTAAGAATAATGCAGCACAGAATGAAGAATTATTGTCCAACATCTGTGCCTTTAGCACAGTACTTTTCTGTGGCCAACTCATAACAATTCCCCGCTGCCAGCAAAGAGGTAAGGAAAGGTGACATGCCGTTTTTAATTAGGTTTTAGCAAAACCCAATCGTCATTCATGCAAATTCAGAACACACAATTTCCTACCAAATATTTTCTCTTCACAATAATGAAAGGAACAAATTAAAATAAAAGTCAAATGATATCTACTGAGGACTGAAAACAATAGCAGAAACAAATTAAGATGAAGTGAAATGAGCAATGGGTAAGCAATTTTTTTTGTGTTGCTTTTGTAATCTATTATATTTTTTTAAAACATCTTCTGAGCAGTTAGTACGTGAATGTAATTACCGAAGGAAGTGCAGCTAATCAAGTGCGAATGGTATCCATTAATTAGAATATCCCCTGGAGAAACGTGAAAAAATCAGTAACAATGTTAACAGCGTAATGCACCAATGAGTTGGGAAGCACAGGCCCACAGCATTTGGCAAAGCAGGTGGCGTCAGTAGTCTAAGTCATTTACAAAGCTCTTACCTGAAGCTTTGCCACTAAATTGGATCAGAGCTCAATGCCTAAGTCTACACACAGCCCGAAAAAAAAATATAACCTTTGCTAAGGAACACCTGTAGATCAGTGAAGCTTACAGTGCCAGAACCAGCTTCTTAAGAGACTTTTGCACTTTTTGCCGGTTTCCAGAACTTTATTACTAGACTTAGCCGAGTTAGGTTGTATGCCCCCCTGACACAGCACTGCAGTAATTAACCTTGGAGAAGCTTATGTATGAAGTGTTACACTGTACTTTTCTCTCTCTTAAGATTACAAAAAAGAGGTACCTAATGCATGTGACAGACGAAGTCTCCGTCAGCTCCAGCACAAAATTATTTATGCAGCTACAAGAAGGATGAAGTCTATTGTGTCTCTTTGTTTCTTGGTATCCATTTTACATTGTTAGCTAGATAACAAAATCATTATCTACTGTGTACAGACCTTCTACAGACATTTTAAAGCAACATATACCACACCAATGCCGCATTAGTAACCTTCAACTGCACACATTCCACAGACATTTCAGTCACATCATTTTTTAAATGGTTTTTATTTACTCCAGGTCATTTCACCTCTGCGCAAACCTGTAGTGTCAAACTGATCCAAAATCCATTACACTTAAGTCAGTCACATTAAAGACAGAGAGAAATATAGACGTGGATATTTGTTTGACCTCAACGGAGTAGAGCAATGACATCATAAATCTCAAACCCTATATTAGAACCACTTTCTACATGATGTCAGTTTCTTACCAAATGAAACTCTGTTAAAGGGGACAGGTATTCATTTAAGAGTGCCAGTACTGGATATGCAACCATGCAGGTAAGAGATTTTAGTGTCTGATGACTTGTGTAAAAAAAAAAAAAAAAAAAACGTGTGTGTGTGTGTATAATATATATATATATATATAATCTTCTAAATCTCGGTTTCTTTACCATTAAACGTTTGCAAAGAAAAAACTAAGACTAATATTAATGAGGATTCAGAAGTAGCAACTATCATTATTATTACTGTTATTATTTTTAATCATGTTCACGGTCTGTCTGATTGAACAAAATGCCAAATTAAATTAAGTCAGATGCTGAAGTCTGGGCTGCTGGTGGGGAGCCAGGCAAAAATGGGTCAGCACAGACAATGGACAGTCTGTAATTAAAAGATGAGAATCTGGACTAATGCTTCTCCAGCCTTATTAGCACAAACAACGCAATCCACACGCAGAGCATCCCGGCAGCAACAGGGGGTCCCAAGCAACAGTCTTTGCTGCTAATGTAAGCACAGCAATCAAAACGTACTCTGATGTAGGGTAATGATCGATAAGCATTCTACAGG
This sequence comes from Amia ocellicauda, assembly GCF_036373705.1. Lineage (NCBI taxonomy): Eukaryota > Metazoa > Chordata > Actinopteri > Amiiformes > Amiidae > Amia > Amia ocellicauda. The sequence continues at coordinate 15,923,823 of NC_089858.1, read as the reverse complement.
ATGGGCAAGGTAATCAATTAGTGTTTATGAAGATTATCCAGGTAGGTTACAGACCATTTGACCAGAAAAATAACCGAATGGGCAGCACACGAGGACCAGCTGAAAACTGCTGAGGGATATAAAGCTTTTATTATCAAAGTGGCTCAATAGCTGAAGGAGCCTTGTAATACAAACCTCTCGAAGAACCACACACAACGAAATGAGAAAGAAAACAGCCCTTCGCTTTGTTTTCGTGTGCTTCCATCCGTGCCCAGGATAACCAACAAGTGTGTAAATTGCAAAAATATGTTCTGTACATTTGTAGATTTTAAAAAGCACTTTAAAAGGCAAACAAGCCTTTGAAGGGTTAAGGTAGAGTTTCCTCAACATTATATCAGCTGATAGTGTGCATTTCCTTCACTTGATTTATCTGTCAAATTGTTTCTGAAAACAGGTCAAGTGTGATGTACTTCCCCATGTTGTCGATTTTCTTTCCGGTTTTTAAATACAAGACATTATTAGTTTTTTTATGAACTGAAGGATTACATGAGCAAGGGGGAGTTATTTTCTTCACACTGTATTTCATTGATTTTCTTCCATACAGTCATCGTGAGCTTTGCTTATAAATCAAGCCTTTCCTATAATTGCTTATTTCTTCAAGGAGCCAGTGAAAGGTTTTTTGACGGCCTCCTGTTGAAAAGCCTCCAGGCTCTCACTACACTCCTAGAGAGGGAAACTAAATGGCACCAATTAACAAGACTTAACAAATGTATATCAGAAAACTGCGACCTAACGGCTTCCGAATGGGTCTGTGATGGGATGGTGTTGTGTCGCTTGAGTCTGCATCTGAAAGGTTTTCCTGAGGATATTCTTAATTTTAACAAATCAGTATTTACACTGTTGTTGCTTTCCTTCCACATATATAGACGACAAGAAACATGTGGTAACTAGGTGGAATAATCAAAGTACTTTGTCAGCACAACATTTTAAAACCCAAGACAAGTGTATAATGCACTGCTCATCCTAATTCATCATGATCTTAATTAATTGCATTACACTGCATTCTACATGCTCTGATACACCATGCTCTGTAATTCAATTCCAGCAGCAATGCATGTTATGGTCTGTTTTTATGTATCTGTTTATCCATGATAGACTGGAGAGCAGCTCACAAAAATATCAGAGCAGCCCACCACAAACCCACTGGACAACCTCTCAGTCTGTAAGAGTTAATTCGGTTTGTTTGTGTGTTTGTTTTGAATATTGGTAGAACTCACATTTTCACTTCCCTAAAGAAAAAAGGTCATTTTAACTGTGGGCACAGTTTCAAAAAATAAAAACAAAACAAACAAATAAGCAAAACCCCATGTACACTGATGATGTCATTCTCAAAAACAGACAGACTGCATTAGAACTGGTTGTGTGTTGAGACAGTCCATATGTAAAGTCAATGGAAGACATAACCAGTCACAATTAAAATACTAGTGAAAGCTGTTGCTTTCTGACACGATGCATCAACAACTCCAGAAGCTAACAATGTTTAAATGAAAAGAAAATGACTTAATTTGATACTATATCCTATAAAGACTTGTTCTTGCAGTGCAGCAGGTAGGCAGCAGGTATCCGTCCTAATCCTGGCATCATTATCCCAACAGAACGACCTTAATTAAGCTTTTAAACTTTACAGAATTTTATCAGCTGCCGGCGAGCAATTTTACAGTTCAGCTTGTGCTCTATAATCAAAACAAGTTACAGGTCCCAGGATTTCACTCTGGCAAGATAATTTCCATGCTAATTTGCTTTTCAAGTGATCATACAGAACAGAAATAAAATGTTCCAGAAGGCATCTGTAACCAACCGTGAGTGCTTTTTGAAGGCAGGGCAGAAAGGCAGCTTTGCTCCCAGTTACTCTAAAGAAGTTTCAACGAGACCAGACAAGCGCTGCGCCTCTCCCGGCCGCCCCTCTCTCCCTCTTCCAGCTGCTGCTAGGTAAATATAATCACTGAAAGGTTACCTTTTGATTTTCAAGGTCCTGGACAAATAAGAACTAATCTACAACACCATTAACAACTAGCCAGCAGCTGTCCAAGTCAGATAGTCAAGACAGGGACAGGGGCGGTTCACAGGTTCAAACTAGTCACCCTTTGTGGTCACCAATTTTTAAGAAGCATAGTATGCCCATGCACTGGTTTCATCAGATCTGCAGGCAGTATCTATGTAATAATGTTTTAAGTTTGTTAATGCTTAACGATTGCTCCCGGGGATTCCAGGATCTAATATTAACACTGGGAGGTGGCAGACGATTTCTCTCTTAAAAATATAAAAAAACAGGAACTTTGAAACATCCTTCCAAGGTTTAGTTTCTTCTTGTAGTTGCCAATTTAAAACTATCAAGTCACTGTGTGCATCAGCGTCACACCACCGCAGTGACGAGCGCTTCAGAAACACTCAGACCTGAGGGATACCAAATAGAAAGAACATCGCCACCTGGTTCTACTTCTGCCACTGACTGCTTGTTCTCAGTCTTGCACCGATTCTTATGTTTTCCCAATAATTGTTTCCTGTTTTTTTCCCCTCTCCTTTCCTCAGATGCAATATAGAAACATAATAATAAAAGCGTGGTGAAGGAGGAACCTCAAAAGCGTAAAAGAGTAAATGGCATGTTCCAAAGAAAGAAAAGATTTTCCACAAGATTGTACCAGGAAGGTAGTGATCGAACAGGCTGTTACAGATCGCAAGCACCTCCTCTTTAGCATCCACTAGAAACAGGTAAGAGTGTAACAGAGATTAAAAGGTTGTTGCGGTTTTGTTTTTTACTTTATTTATTATTTTTTTTACCAAATGAAGAGATGGAGGAGGATGTCATAGGCACTGCCTCCAGTGGCCCATTGATCTTAGTGTTGTGCTGGGCAATCTGGTCGATTTTTAATATGTTATCCAGTCTAGACCTCAATTTTTAGATTCTACTCTATACAGAAAAAAAAAAAAAAAAGTCACGATAGAAAGTCAATATTCGAGATCCCTTTCAGTACAAAGGGATTACTGTAAACTTCAGACCCAGGGTTGACTTTTCATACCAATATTCAGCACATTTACAACACCTGAAACTTGATCGATTTTAAGGTTTTGTTTTGCAAAACACTGATAAAATAAAAGCATACACTCAACAGCCCAGTAACATATCACAGGCACGCCTTCATCGGTTCACATTTTAGCAGCAGCATATGTGCTGAATTACAGATTATTATGGGCCTCTGCAGCAAAATGAATTTCAGATGCAAAAGTCTCAGGCCTTTGCAAAGTCCAGTTAGACAGCATTGCAAATGCCTGCAGACTTCATTTAAATGAGCATTATAAGAAGATTGCCAGACATCTTATGTTATGTTCTCCCAGAAGGACCCACAGGAAACTGGATTAGCTGGTGCAAAAAGTATTAAGCATGTTACAGTCTTCTGAGATTTGGCTCGTATCAGACTGACAGCACTGAGATAAGATACTGTATTGTTTTCTTGTTCTGTTTTTTGCTGTTCCTACACTAATAATCTTTGACTGGCATCTAATTTGCTTCTAACTACTGTTTGGATCCCGTTCTGTAAATTACACTGTTCCATAAATTGTTAATCCTGTCGGTTATGTGCAGTTTTATTTGCTGATTCTATCTGATATAGGCTTTGCTGCTGCTATAATTATGGCCCTATTGCGAAACTACTGCACATGCAAAATGAAAAAAGGCATTTCACAGGGGAAGCAGTTTGGCACAACCAGAAGAGCCTTTAACCAGAACCAAAAACATGCCCACCCTAAGCTGCCAATCAATGCATTAACTACATCACATAAGACATACTGCTTTCTCTGCATCTCTGTCAAGCCTGAGGCATCAAAGTATGGGTACGGGTTCAATTCTGCCAGTAGGCATTGCGCAATGGGGGGAGGTAATGTTATAAGCTTGTATGTTTTTATATTTCAGTCTCATAGTGACAGTAAAGGTTTCTCCAACATTAGTTTAGCGTTACCAGCATTAAGACATCTCGTAAAATTTAATTAAACAAAGACTTGTTCTCATCCAGATTCCTGCAGTACATGATAGCATCAGTAAGAACTTCTTAATAATCTCAGAACAAGGAAGTATGCATTAAACATTTTTATAGCTTTCAGCAGAGTGCAAACAGCCCTCAAGGATAAGGCCTCTTCTGGGTCTCCCAAGGTGCAAATTCCAAGGGAGAACAGGTGGATAATTGGTTTCTAATTGCCTATTTGGAAAGTTTTCCGGTTATAAGAAGATCCCTTTGGCAACTTGGGGGTGGTGTCTGGGGGGGTGCATACAACTGCAGACAAACTGCCAAAGCTCACTTCAACCGTAGGTTGTTTAGAACTGCATAAGTGGTTTAATGTAGTACAATTTGCAGACATCTGGGAAGAAGCACACAGGTTTTTTGGTGGGAACTTGCACATTTGCTTTTCCATTTGCACCTTACCTCTTGTGTAACATTCATACTGTACCCAGAGCACAGTATTGGTTTAACCACTACTTTGTTGTTGAGAAAAATAACAAAAAATTTTAATGTACCAGAAATAATAGAAATATATGAAAGAACATACTGAATACAGAGCTCCCATAGTATACTTTCACCCCTTCGCATTTACATGGTTTATGAAGTCAGGTCAGCTTTCTCAAAAGAAACTTTGCAATAAAGAAATAATGGTAAAGCTGCAAAATGATTAATCTTTGATCTAACGGGGTGAAAATCTGCTGGCTCTTGGCCACAGAAGGCTTAAACACCACCAAGGGCCTGTAAATCCCTGGGTTGGCTTTTGCCTATACAGACTTGGCCCCGGCTCTGTGTCCTTACAAAGGCCGACGTGTACAGAACCACAATGCTCGGCCTTCAATTTGCCTTCCAGCCACGTCCTGGGTTGTTTACTATGGATGCCTTTGATGTAACTCAAGTTCAAGATACTATCAGAGGAATCCAGAGCTACCTGCCAAATAGCAAAGCAAATATTGTTTTGGGATTTTTTACACTGGATCTGAAAAGGTCTTTGCAGAGAAACACAGAGAGTCATTTCTCTTGCATCAAATGTATTTATTTTCTTGATTTATTTTAGTCCTCTGCTTACTGTGACAGGTGGACAAGTCAGGAGCAAGCTGGTCTAAATAAAGACTTTGTGGTTAAAGAAATCGGAGCCTTCTTCACTGCTCGCTTAACTTCTTCATTCTCAAGGACAGTAACATTGCTTTACCTCAACCTCAAGATGCAGGAATATTTCCAATATTTGTCTAAAAGTTTTCCTTTACATTTCCTTTTTCTTTAACAAAAACAATCAAGAAACAACACTACCAAACTGTGAATTTGAAAATGCACAAACCCAGCATAAAATGAAGGACATCTCACAGCAGACCATTCACAGCTACTCTCACCAACAAGACACCCATTTCATGCCAATAGCCTCTATTAACTGAACCAAGAACATCCTTTAATATGTATGAAAAAAGACCCAACATCCAAATATAGATACGCATGGCCTGTTCCCAGGTCCGGTTGGTTGTTTCCTGTAACACAAACTACAGCACGTACAATCCTAACCAGTTGTTCAATCTATATAAATTTGAGAAACACAAACTGCTGAACAGTGACTCATATATCAGTCTATTATACACTACAGGGCTGACTGTATTAAACAAATGGATCTGCCTGCAGCTGGAAAAGAGAAGCAATACAGGGAGCAAAGGTTACCGTCTAATTTAAATCTTGGCTCTCTTCCCAGCACTGTACAAGATTCCAATTTGTGGCAATGTTGCTTGGTGCTACTGACAGAGGCCTAGCTGAAACACAGTTGGGCTGCTTCCAGAAATGTGTCTGGAAACTGCCGATCAACAAGTCGCTAAAGATTAACAGTATGACTGTAGCAAATTAATTTAAATTATAGAAACATATGGCTGTGGATGTTTTCTATTCACTTAATGTGGCACCTGTGTTTTTGAAGCAGCAGTTAGGTGTTCTGCTCACAGAGAGCCATGTGGATCTTTTAATGGTTTAAACGTGCACCCCATTAAAAATGCCCAACCATTGAGACTTCTCAGATCCTCTGTGCTTAATACAATGTTTTTTTAATCTTTTTTTCTTTGTTTGTTTGTTTTTTGGTGTGTTTGTTTTTGCAGAACTGCATTTTAGCATCTAAAAAAACAATCTAGTTATAATGGATAACTGGCTAATACTGAATAAGCCTTTAACAGCTTTAAATAAATCTTTTACAGGTGAATCTAGATGTATTTTCCTAGCATTCTAGTTAAAGCTGTTACTAACAATATTCAGTTTGTGCACTCAGTATATTATGTGAATTTTAATACCCACAGAATGTACCTTTAGGTCTGTCACTGTATAAATATACATACATAACATGTACATGTATATTCTAACCTACATTATGGTTACTGTTGGAAAAATGAAGCAGGCTAATGCAAAGGCTTAATGAATTAAAACAGCCAACGGTTCTAGTAAAGAGTGCATTGACATGCATGGAGACTTTACACAGTTTGCAGGCTTAGTTATCAATATAAAATAACAGTTTTAGAGAATGCACTGAAGATCTCTGATGAAGTAGCACTGCATTGATTAAAGGGGGGGGGGGGGTCAGGCATTCAACAGATATCATTCATAAGAAATGCTCCACTGCAGTGGCAAGGGAACTATCAAAATGAAATCCTTTTACCTTAAGTACATTGCGAATTTCCCGAAGGAGAACATTAAGTTAGTCATTTACATTAGCCACTAATATATGTACCAATCGTCCTAAACAGTAGAACTCAGTCTGTGAAAGCAGTGTTGTGACCACAGCACACTGGCCAAACTGGGCATAGGAAAGTCATGTGTGGTTATTAAAGAAATAGAAAAATACAAAGTCTATACAAAATAAAATAAAAGGGGTTCGAGGGAAGGTGGGCATATTATATACTGAACTACAAATATTTTGAGCACTTACTTTATCATAATCAATAAAACTATTAGTTTCAGTGGGTCCTCAGTCAATGCATACTCTCAAACTGGGGCTATAATCAAATGTAGAGCATTCAATGTCTTCTGAGATTAGTGCAATCTCTACCGTTACAAGAAAGACTTGCATTACATCGGAATGTGCATGTCCCAGTTAATTCCCACTTCCCAGTAAGTTATTTACTTATGTTTTTGGTAGGAAAAGCTCCAAGCAAGAAATCTTTGTTTAACAAAGATTGTGTTGTCATGAGATACAGGTTCCTTGTGCATCATCATTAGCATTCACACAAAGCATCTTTCAGCTTGGGCTCGGCCAGACAGCACGACTGTAATGGGGTGCAATTCAGACACCAATGATTTGTCCACGGGTCTTGAAACGTGCCCGGCACATGGCAACCCTGCCTGTCTGCATTAAGAAAAACAAATCAAATGTGTGTGTACAACTGATACACATCACTGAATGATCGGGTGTTTTGTTTTTTCTTCAGGGGGGCGGGCAAGGGTGGTAAGTGTCACATTGTACACAGAGATGAAGGCAGTATAAAATCTGGGGATACCTTCACCCTGGAGGACACAGAGTCTGCAGAAACCCGAGAACCTGCCTGACCATCCTGTGTGGTTCCTCGTTACAGAAAGCCAAGAAGGGCTCCACTGCAGGTTCAGGATGAAGAAAGGTGAGAAGGAAGGAATAATACAATGCAAACCAGAACAGACAGTATTGTCTCCTAACCCTGATCAAAGGGCAGCCTTCTGCTGCTTCACTGTAGGACTGATTCATGGTTTATTTATCCACAGCTAACACACCCAAAATGAACAACATGGAGGAAAAAAAAAAAAATCTGCAAACAAAAAAATAATCTGATGCCGAAGCAGGCTTGTACACTGACCACTCACAACACTTTCTGTGTGGGTCTCGTGCGATCAGCATCGCCAGCTTCTGCTTCAGTTTAAAGTTCTTTGGAAAATAAATTAAAATGGCATGTTTCTAAACTGGTGAGATGGATTCAATCATATATTGCTGTTCAAGTACTATCTGCAGTGTGTTTCAGTGGAGGGTAAATTAGGAGTTCATAAACTTAACAGAAATCTAAATTGTCAAACTGGATCACAATAAAATATGCCTTAAAGATTGTTTTAACCCTTTCAGTGCTAATGAAAGCAGTGCTTAGCGCTGTACCAAGTTACAGAATCTCATCCGATGATGGTAAGGAGAGACTACAGCACAATCATGGATGGTTTGCTGCACGGCTGGTTTTCAGTTTGAACACGCTCTGGTTTATTAGTTGCATCATTGTACAGTTAAATGCACATGTATAAAAACCACCAATGCAGAATCATATTTTGACAGCACAGTCATCTCTGTGAACAGTGTAGCCTACATTTTGTTAATAACCTGCAAGTAAGCGTGACTGAAGGCCAGCTATGAACAGTTATTAATGCTTTCTACATAACATGTACATCACCACCTGCAAACACTGGTACTGGCACTGTGATGCTCAGCTTTCAGACAGTTTGCTACTAAAGAGAAGAGCAGAAACCATTGTGCCAAGGCCATAAACCCGAAAACTGACCTCTCCTCTTAGGGAAAATGAGAAATCTGGTGTGAACTCTTCACCTAAATACGGCACTGATAAATGACGCTGTGAGGATCCATCGTGCGTTCGGGGGCCTGGGCTGCGCTCCCACCACATGTCTCTTGCACAGCGATTTCTCTTCATTCATCTTCATTAGGCTTTCGTTTGACCTGCTTTTTCGCATCTCTGTCAGCACAGGGTCTGCAGGGAGCTGTTGTATTTCCTAACAATGTACCCTGGATCTCCTCAATGTGATCTTCATGATAGGTCTTAATCAGAGACTCTTTCAAAGGTAATGAGAGACATGTGCTTTTTGCCAGGATAATGATCTGCCTATAATCTAAACAACCGCACCGCAAGTGGAAACATTCCCAATACTGCCTTATAAAAAAAAAACGAAGGAAAAATAAAGTCTTCAGTTCTTGTCGTCAAATCCTTTACCCTCCTTTAAGCAGAACAGTGAGCTGCACACACAATGCTCACACACAGAGCATTAATCTGTACATTAATCACCACTAAAGAGATCGACCCAATTAGCTCACAGTATTGACTGTCAATCCCTCCTGTAATTGCATTTTTTATTCACAAATTAAAGGCATTTCACACAACCCACAGTATCACTCAATCCCATTCAAAACTGTAGGTTTGCAATTCAACAACTATGACCTTGTTCTCCATGTTTTAAACATCTGAAATTGACCAACAGTCCAACTAGCCCTTCTATACCAACTAAACAATCAATTGAATCCATTTTTATTTGGTATAGAGCCCGTTGCTCAGATGCCACACAGATTAAATCACTACAAGATTGTGATTAATACTAACAGTACATGAAAACCGTGAACCGTTTCAACCTTCGTAGTGCTTTTTGGGCTCGTTTTACAATGGCTCACCCAGCTTGCCGCTTCACTCTAATATTCATTCAATAACATCAACATGCCCATGTTGTTGGAGGCTGCAAAAACACCTCCATAACATCACTTACACAATCGATTGTTAAAATCTCATAACATGGAAGGGAGAAATGGCAGAGTGATCGTTTTTAGCAGAATAGTAATGAAAACCGCAACAATTAGACACGGTCCCCTGTAATCATATTAAGGGCACCTATACTTTAAGACGCATACTTCTGTATTTTAATTAAATCACTAAGGTAACTCTCAGGGGAGTCTGTGTATTGGATAAGAACTTTGATTTATTTATTTATTTATTTATGTATTTATTTGTTACTTCAGCTTGAGGCTTGCCTGTTATGAGACATCTTGTAAGTATGCAGATAGTTTAATTATACTATTTGTTAATTAGTTCCCTTTAAAATATTTTGCACTGAAAATGAAAACAAACAGCAGGTTAAACAACAAGATGTTCCATTATCTCCACCCACGTGCAATTAAGACTGTAATGATTTCCCAGCCACAAAATCAAGATGTTTTGAAACAGTGGCACACCATAAAGTGCCATTAATAAGTAAACAAATAGGGGGGGGGGGGGTAAAGACTATTCATTTTATCAAATTACTTGGTGATAAATCTTGGAATACGCTGAAAAATGGTTGCTGCTAAAGTGAACATTTTCTTGTGCTTTTACCAAGTATATCATAGGGGAATTACTTCTTAGCTCTCACTTACTACAGCGTCCTTTAAATTATAAATGGACCTACTGTTCACTCATTAAATACCTAAGCTGCACAGGTTATTTGTACTAGCAGTATTTAAAAAAAAAAAAAAAAAAACATGACACAAGCCTGTGTGATAAGACAGTGCATTCTGGTCCGATTTTCAATTGCTCGTGGATGTCAGCAGACAATAGGCTTATTGTGTAGAGAGGAGATGTACCATTCAGTATAGTTGAAACCCATTTCCAAAAACAAATTAGAAAATTAAAAGGATTGTAATTTCCTTAGTTGATAAATAGATAAATAACTATGGCTAAATGTTACATACACACATATCTTTCTTAAAATAACTCCCCCCCCAATAAACAACACATGCAAATCTCAGAAGTGCAGTTGCGGTTTAATTCTTTAAACACAAGGGTTACACATGCCTGATCTGAGTCCTAATGGCCAAGTAAAAGAAAGACAAATTAATAAATTCATGACGCATCAGAAGTAGGTCTGACATGAACAACTCTTCCTTTTCACGATGCTTCACTCCAATAGCAACTTTAATATTCTACCCCAGGTCACATACAACATTACTATTATTTTCTGTATCTTTAATTATAGAGATTATCTCTGTGACTTCACAACTGGATGCTAGATCAAGTATAAAGCAAATTCACAAATGAAAACCTGAGCCACCATAAATAGGGCAGGAAATTCATTTCTCAATCGTTTGTGAAGATCTTATTAGCTTTGTCACAAAAGACTACAGAGAATCAATAGCCATATACATGATTCACAGTGGTCAAGACTCACTGAAGTGAAATTATAATAATTAGGGTTACATTTTGGTCCGGGCTAGGGTTTGGGTTAGAGTGCCCAGTAAACTTAGGTTTTCGTTAAGGTTGGGGTTGTTTTTCTATGGACTTAACTGAATTGGGTGAAGATTTGTGTGAGTCTAGCTTGACATTCTGGTGTTGGATAGTGTTGGGGCTCAGACTGTAGATTGGCCTCAAAATGGGGCAGGTATCCTACTGCTGTAATATAGTGGGATATAGAGAAAAGTCTCTCCTTTCTGGATCACAATGCAGTATCATAGTTCAACATAAAAATTCGGAATATGAATTACATTAATTAATTGGTTGCCCTGTATGAAAATGTCAATGTTTATGATGGGTAGGCAACCTATTATGTAATGACATGGCACACCTACTTAACTTACAATATTGTGCGGCAAACCATTCTTTGTTTAATTCTGTCAGGAGCTTATTTCATTTATAATTAAATGTCTTTCACAGAATAGGTAGGGAAGGCACACTGGAATTGCAACTAACTAACCTGCTTTTGAGTCTACAAATTCAAAATGCCCACAAGGCATGAAACTAATCCAGAGGGATAATTAAAGTAATCAACACACAATTACTGCCCTGACAATAAGGGACAATTATGGCTATTGAACAAAAGATGCATTAAACAAACAGCACTAAATAACAATTAATACCACCAAAGTACAAAACAAGTGGTGTGACGTATTTTTTATTTAGGAGAGATGACATTTAAAAAAAAAAAAATGAAGTGGAAGGAAAACAAAGAAGCCCGGATGTGATGGTTTGTTTTTATTTGGACAGATGCTTTTGACTGTTCACCTTGCTGAAAATAAGAAAAAGTAACAAAAATAAATAAAAAATAAAAACAGTTGTGAAATCTTCAGAATGCACTTCAGTAAACACAGGCAATAACATGAGCAAATCTTATACAGAAAACTAAAATAACTTTAAAATAGTTATTAAAAGGTTTTTAAATATTAACATCCAGGACAATCCTGGTTCAAGTCCTGGTCCTGTCACCGATTCAGTCTGGGTCACCCAGAGCCGACCGTTGAACCGGTCTGTCCTGCTCCCTCCTATGAGACAGAAGACGTAGGTCCAGCAGTACAGCATGCAGTGGCTGTTAATGCTCAGTTTATCCTCTAGTCTCCGCAAGTCGCTTTGGCTAAAAGCATCTGCTAAATATCTAATCATATTATTAAATGCTTTGGAGGTTTTGGCTTGTAATGCTCATATATTAGCCTTTGCTATTTGAAGAAGGTTGTATGGTTTAAAGGCTTACCTCTGTTTGACTGTAATGCCTTTTAAGGGACTCGCGGGTCTGATGCAGCTTTAATGTTATAATTACTCAAAAGCTATGCAGTGACTGAATAAATAAATAAAATAAATAAGTAATGATCAATGCCACTGCCGAGATGCTGCACAAACAAACTATATTTGTGAAGATTTCACCTCCTTTGTTTGTTACAAGGAGATAATATCCTACACAAATACCCCCTGACATATAAAAACTTACTGTGTAAGAGTCTTGCTTAGTTTTGTTTACCTTCCGTTATTTGTGAGGGAGAATGTAGCTTCACTTCATTTCACTTAAGAGTTTCTCTCCATCAAATTTAATACTGCTCTGCTGTAGTGAATCTTCATCTTTACACACATTTATGGTGTGAAATTACACCCAGTATAAGGCTTTATTTTATTTACAAGACGGTAACTGATGTGTGTCAATATGTTTACACATTGCACATTGATTTAGCGGGTGCGGCTCCATTGACACCTAAAGGTTTCAGACTGATAGCGGGGTCTGCCCATCCTTCGAATTAACCCATTACATTTTACAGGGTTTTACCTACTCTGGGTAAGGAAAATTAAAACAGGGTTATATTTAAAACTCATTAAATCAAACCATGAGTGTGCCAAGCAGTAGTGCTCGCACAGGCAAATTAAACGTCCACCATGCATTTACACAAGTAAACCTAATGCACTCCTCCTGAAATACAAGGGTGCTGAATGTTCTCGCTGATGAGCTCCTCCAAATGCTGAAGGTCATCCCAGCACCGTTAAACAGCCATGAAGCCTTAATAAAACTGCTCAGCGTATCATTATTTTTACAGTGTTTCATTATGGAAGGTTAACCTCGGATAACTCGAAATGAACACTTTAATCAGCTCCCCATAATCTCTCTGATACAATAATCATTCTGTTTCTCTTCCCCTTTATCAGCTTGTGGAAATTTCCCGTGCCTCATTAAATAGTGCTCATTTTCAAGCTGCTGCAGGTGTCGAGGAAGCTCAAGTGAAGGTTGTCTGGGCCATTACATGGACGGAAGAAAAGAAAGAAAGGAAAAAAAAAAGAAAAAAAGTATATTTTCAGTTTATTAGTAACGGAATCAATGGATCAATCAATTAACACTGATCATCAATCTGCGCAGGGAAATCTCCATTAGGAGCTGGCTCTTGCTGGAGCGAATAGTCCCAGCTGCCATTCCACATCCTTGGTTCCATTCTCTGCTCATGTTATAATCTGTATATTAACTCATCCATTACAGCGGTAGAGTGTTATTCTGGGCAAAGTACCAGTCAGAGAACTAGGCCAATGAGTGTCACTGGCACCGGCAACACAGTCCAGAGCGGGCAGGTCTGACTCGCTGGAAAGGGGAACAGCAGAGTGTACACAGCATCTGCACACACACACACACACACACACAAATATGAATAGTTTTGTTTTTCTGGTTGTCGTTTAATTTGTGGGGTTCGTGGCTCATTGAGAAAAATAACCTATCAAACCATGAGAGCAGCTGTCGCCTTGCATATCAATTCAATCCACCTTTAAAAGCACAGGTTTGTGGTTTGTGCCAATTCACCATTTCCAGGCCATATATTGTGCAGATCAAAACTGGCAGTCCAATATTGATCCTCAACCTTGAAAATACATTTTTAATGAGGTTTCGCAAAATTATCCACAATAATATAAAGACTGGAAAATGCCCATGTTAAAATGTGTTCTCAGAATAAAGATAAGCTTTGCAAATGACAACAACTACCTCCATTCATTCTCTCAAGAAAGCAGAACCTGAAATTCAAGGAACATTGTAATTTCTCAAACAATATTAAAAACATCTGGCGTGGTTTTGTTTTTCGGAATGTTTTTTCTGAAAAGCACAATTTGTTGGCATTTTGTTTTATGTTTAGATTCTTAAAGCCTTCAATATTTATTTATAAGCCATTTTTTCTGCTCAGACCAGAAGTGCAAAATGTAATTTACAATGCGTAGTACAAGTGCAGAAACAAATCATTCAAGGTGTCCGAAGAATTAAATAACCTTTTTCCAGACGTGGGAGGTATACACTCCTAGACCGAGTCTTTGTAAGAGTTACAAACACCAGTGTGGCTCTTTGGTAAACAGTTTGGTTTAAATCTGCAGTGTTAGGACTGCACATGAACAGTGTGGGTGAATTTCTAGGCTGTACTGTACTGTATCATACTGTACATCAGAACCGCTTCAAATGCACAGATGGAAGCCAGCTGTAATGCAACTAATTGGGTCTTTATTAGAACATCCTAAATGCAAGATCCAATTATGTCCAAAGGGAAGGGTGGTTCCGCTTTCATTAAAGATACTTTTGAGGCCAATAAAATCACATCGGCAATGATGCAATCCATGTACAATTCTGGAATAAGTCTACAAAGAAACCACTTTCCCATTTTAATACACATATTAAATAAATATTCAACTTCTGCCACAAATGAATGAAACCACATGTTTGGTGGTCAGAGTGGCCTTCTGGAATTGCTCTTTTTCTTTTATTTTTCTCTACCCCCATGGACACTTAAACTCTGGATATGTTCTACAGAAAGAGCTGTCCTGTGAAGACTTGGTCATTTTATGTGTGGATTCGTCACTGGGTAAGCTGCATATTCTGTTACAGCAGATGAAATTGAAATCACCCTCTAAAGTTTTTTGGGCTACTTTGTTGGAAATAGTTGGCATAAACAGCCGACTTTTGGGCACCTTTAGAAAATTAAACGGAAGATGCGGCAAACTATTAAGAGACACAACACTCTCTAGGCTGAAGACCAAGCAGGAAATTAGTCTAATATCCAAAAGAGTATGTAGTAAAACAGGAGCTGTACAGGCAGATATTGTTACAGTTATTTACTAGAAACTAGAAATCTCTTCTATTCAGATTTGTAAAAGGGTTCAGTTCCTTTCCTCTCACTACTCTGATACTAGACTTCACCATGTGGCTTATTTTACCTGGTCCCAAAAGGATTGTCAGTCTGGGTTATACAGTCAAGCTCTATAAAAGACAAAACACCAAAGAGAGCTGCGTAGTTCACAATAAGATGTCTTTGGAGCTGAAATGGCTGAAGCGCAGAAATGTAATTTTATTTTCCCTCTGCAGAAAAACAATATTAAATTGGTTTTGGAATGGTAAATGAAACCATCTTGAGTCCAGTGCATACTGTGAAACATTTATTTAAACCAAATACAGGAATTATTTATTCTGCTTGAAACTATAATTGACAAGTAATATAAAGAAGCAAATTGCAGCCAATTGTAACGGAAAATACGGGGGGAGGACGTTATTATGGGGAGGGAATTAAGCAAGTCATTACCCAATACAAGAAGAATATTACATAAAGTTATTAACGGAGAGTTATTATTATTCGATTTATTTAATAAAAATAGAAACTGAAAGCTATACCGAACACACATATGTATTTCAGCAGATGGTGATTGTCAGTGTTAAAGTAAATAAATTACTTCCAAAGAACAACACAGGAAATAAATAAAACCTGAATAAATAATAGGGAAAAAATCATTGTAATTAAATACAAAGTGTTATCAGCCTAATGCATGTCTATAAAATATTCAATGAAAATCTGCCCTAGTATAATATTGCCTTCAGACTGTTATTTATATTGGTCTTCCTCAAGACTATTAAGGTATATTTATTGGACAAAGAAGACCTTTAGAGGCTGCAGATTAATACAGTAGTAATATTGGATTAGCAGTCACTTTTTATTACAGTGCCCATTCTGTGAAGTATGACTGCATTCAAAGATCAGCAGCAGCCATTTTTCTTTGCAAACCGTGACTGGTTAGTTGTAACCCAGACAAAATGAAGACTTGAGTGAATTTTACAAAAAGAACTGCTTGGACGTGTTCTGTGGGGTGAAGGATCCGGAATCTATAATGTGCAGATAGAAACAGCCTTCAGAGCACAGGGTCCTTATTTGTTTGCAAGTGTACATTATATATGTATATATAAAACAAAGCAATATATTTTTGTGCAACACGTGCAGAACAACTTACTGAACACACTGGACAGGGGGCGGGGGGTATAAGAGAAGCCAGATCAGAGTTAAAAGGCATAGTTTGCCAGGTTCCTACAAGGATTATAACCACCTTCAATCAAAGAGGATGAAGATACAGCCTACTTGCTCATCTGAAGACTGAACAATTTTTTCTCGTCCCTGTTCTTGCATACTCTCAAGAACATCACAGTAAAGAGAGAGAGAGACCATATCAAAGCAGAAGCCTGCTCTGTAAACACACTGCTCATTCACCATTAAAAAAACAAGTGTGTTTGGATGGAGACCCAGCTTCCGGGCTCCTGACAGGTTTAGCGGAGGGGTGCCTTGTGGAGTTAGAAGCTCAGGACAGGCTAGTCAATTTCCAGCGCACTGCATCTGATTCTGCAAGTGAGGAAGGTGTCAGAGACATGATAAAGGCTAAACATCTCATTCCCTGGCAGATAAAGAGAACATGGGAAGGCTAAGGAAATACAAAGGGCTGGACTCTCCAGGCAGGGAACATCTTGTACAGTTTTGATTTGTACATATAGGTGCTCCAGTAAGCAGTTCCAGCAGGCTTATGTAAACAGTAAACTGTACAAGTCACATTTTCCATTTCTACAGGTAATTGCTTTTTTGTTTTGTTTTTCTTCTGGCTATTACTGCAAGGTGGATAATATGGTGATATATCCCTGGGTTATGGTTTAAAAGATGTATTCTTCCAAACTTATACAAATCTGAGTTTCTGAGCTTTACTTCTTAGTTACATTCCAAAACAGTGAGCACTAAAAATGCTTTTGAGGTTAATTAAACGGAAGATATTTTGCTGTACAACACAGCTCTTCGAAGAAAGGAGGCTTTAAAGAAATAAGACAAATAAGACCAAAGGTACAGGGCTAAAAAATAAACTAGAACACAAAACATAAAACAAATCACAACCAGTATGCAATAGGAAATGGGTAAAGATCAGCTGGGGAAAAAACTGCAGTGATAACATTATCAAGCAATAACTAAATCACTGATGCATTCTGTGCCCCATCACTTTCCCCTGCCTTCTAATGTGATTGAACTACAAGAAAAATAATAAGATCAATAAACACAATAACACAAATAATAATAATAAAAAAGTATTTCCTATTAGTCAGACACTGATTGTGAGCATTTGCCCCCCAATCTTTCTTATAAACAAACAGGAAGGAAACAGTCCAATGATATGAAAGATTTATTAGAAGATGTGCTTGTCACAGCCCTGGTTCCACAGGCATTACAAAGCAAATTACGTTGTTGTTCTGCCCTTCAAAGAAGGTCGATTGTTGCAAAGGAAGAATTTCAATAGAATTGTTCTATTTGACAATAAAAGGCAAGTGTTACAGTACCTCTAGGTCATTCCCGGGCTCCAATAAACCACTCTCCTGACGACACTGAATAGAGGGCCAGCACAATGCACTGAGTAAGGCTTTGATTTAAAAAGACTAGTAAAATGTTGACCCTTTTTTAAGGTACACACTCTATAATTACCATTTTTTCCCTATTAAATTATTCTATCATTGACTTAAATATTTTGTACTCCTGAATGCCAGTCAAGGGGAAAATACAAACATATTGTACACCGCCTTTACAGATTCTCACGTTTTGTTGTCTTATAGCTCAGGAATAAAAATGCAGTAAGATGGTTTTCAGCTTGTTTTATTTAATCTACACATCCTACCCCACAACTTCCAAATGAAAAAAAAATCTACAGATTTGTTGAAAAGTAAATGAAAATAAAAACTGAAATAGCTTGGTTGGATAAGTGTCCACCACCCTTAATCCTAAATTAGCTCAGGCGTTAGAAATTGTCTTCAACATCACACACCAAGTGGCCTCCACCTGTGTTAAATTGTAGTGATAGAAATTATTTCAGGATCAATTCAGCAGTTCCTGTAAGTTTACTCTGCTGGGTAAAGCATTCTAAAGCAAAGACTTAACTATGAGCACCAAGTGCTGCTTGGAATATCACACAATGTCTTAACTGTCGTACTATCACAACAAATCATATAAACCACAGACTGACCTGGAAGCCAATCTGATTCAAGCCCTTTATGCTGCCTACTTTATACACATGTTCAAAACAGCATATGAAATAAAATGACAAATTATGATTATGACAAACAGTTTCTCCCAGAGTTTGAAATATTGCAAAGAACAACCAACATTGGCAGTTTCCTAAAGCCTTTTAGAAACCAATATTATTCCCAGTGTATTCAATGCACTGCATCCAGTGGCTATTAAACAGCAGCACTGCTGGAAAAAAATGTGCATGTCTTAACTGTAAGGCTAACCATTTTGTAGGACACAACACTTATTAAATCACCCATCCAGAAATGATTGACTTGTCCTTTGAAAACTGCTTAATTCAGAGTACAACCCGTTTCTAGGGCACAGGGAATTTTCTTCTGTAATAAGTCAGTGAAGTTGATCCTGTCAGTGATATACAGAGCCAAAGCCAGATTGAAACAGCTTATCACAGTCAAAAAATAAATCTAGCAAAAGACATTGACCTGACACATACAGATACACCGTTCCACACTTTCATAGACACTCCACAGAAGTTGAAACAGCCATAACAAACAAGCCATTTATTTTACATTTCTAGCACAAATATCCGTGAGGTAAAATTCAAATGAATAACTAGAATATTGAGGGAGATTTCAAAGTGTCTTTTTAGTCTTATTTGCAGTACATCAATATCAAGCTAGTCTAGGCCAAAATAAACTTAATTTACCTTTTACTACCTACGTTCATTGGGGTTGCCGGAATAACATTTAGGGTGAAAACAAAATGGATACAAGAAGATGCGTCTTTAAAAAATAAATACTAGGTTACTGTAGTATCACTGTGGCATAGCACATAATTTTAAGCTGTAATTATCACTCATTATTTTCTTCTTTACCAGAGTGTTAATTGTAACCGTGTGGAAAATAGTATAATCATGTGTAATCACCTTAATTTGAAGAGTCATTATAATTTTTAATGATGTTTTATAGGTCTGTAATAATTACAGTTATAATTTCAGAAATTCTAGAATGGAGACTGGAAATTAGTAATTAAGAAGCAATTAGAAACCAAGGGTACTTATGGATATAGGTCTATTCTATACTAATTGCCATCTTGACTCTCAAAGAATTTTCTAAAAGTACAATGCATCAACAAATTACATCAAAGATATTATTAGAGTATGTTTTTAAAATGGTACAGTAAATTAAAATTATAGTACAGTAAAACATTTGACATGCTTTTTGTAACTTTAAACCACTTAATACATCAACACTTTATAGAGAACATCGTTTTTTTTAACTAGGCTAATGCTCAAGGTCTAGCACAGAAAATAAACAATGTAAAGCATTCAGAATGTTTTTCAAAATCATCAGAACCGTTGAATGTCATGGCTTCAACAGTGAAACTCTGGATAC
Organism: Amia ocellicauda; assembly: GCF_036373705.1. Classification (NCBI taxonomy): domain Eukaryota; kingdom Metazoa; phylum Chordata; class Actinopteri; order Amiiformes; family Amiidae; genus Amia; species Amia ocellicauda. The sequence continues at coordinate 15,904,099 of NC_089858.1, read as the reverse complement.
GGACAGCTTTGTATAATGTCTTTTAACTAAGGATTACAGTCTTACAAACACTAATGCTCAGCAGTATCTGTGAGTCTAACACAGCGGTACAATTAAACCTCAAAGCCCAGGAATGAAACTGCACAGGGTTCAAAACGGCATGACTGCTTGGTAATTTTCAGGTCTCTGACATGGCTAAAAGTGTCATTGAGAAAGTTAAAACTATCACACTGCACAAGTGCTCGTACACATGACTGAAGCCAACACTCCTGTAGCCAAGGCCACATGCAGAGGTATATGGCTTGAACAATATAACTATAAATGTATGTTTCACCAGAATGACAGACATGTTCAACACAATCACTCATTACAGGCACGCTCATAACCAGTGACTGCGGCCGAAACATTGTTATTGGCCCTTAATATATCTGCCATTATAGGATTTTCTCACTTTTTAAGTAGTCCTTCATTTATTTATTTATTTTTCTTAACATGACTTGCACATATTGCTTCATTTAGGTGAGCAGCCACCAGGGGTTAATGTTTTGTAATGATTTTACAATGTCTATAGATGAGAAATATTTTGATTGATCAGTCTCCTCATAAAGACTGACTTCAAAGAAACAGCCCATGTCAGCAAGGTTTTAAACATGCACAGGGCTTCCAAGTGGCTGATCGCACAGAAAGCTAACCTATCTTAAATGGTGCACACAGGTTCAATAAAAAAAAAGTCTAATACTTATTTGATACTCTAAATTTCTCTTTGCAAGTAACACGACACTACAGGACTGCGACCAAGAGCTTTCAGAAAAAATGTGTTTTCAGTGTGCCACAACATATTTCAAGCTAGGAAAAAAAGAAATAAAAATTGAATATTGTTTAAGCCACTGTAGCCTCAGAAGATGGGGGGGGGTGGGAATATTTTCATTACACAAAGAATATCACATGTGAGATTACAGTAAAACTCTGGTCCAGCTGCCAAACAATGATTCTTTCATACCGACAGGAAAATCATATTATAGCCGAGTTCATCTGGAAGATAAATTACTACAGGCTGCATAAAGGACTACTTTATTTTTACACTGCGCATACTGTTGTTGCATGTTGACATTGTTGATCAGAACAATATGGTGCAAGGTCAGCTTATTACAGTGACTATAGAGCACAGTAGATCATTGTCACCAGAGAAAGTTTTCACATGTTGTACTGAGGCCAGAGCACTTAAAGCAATGAAATCAACAGCAATCTGCAGATGAACAACTCCTTCAGTTATCTGAACTGTAATATAACTAAATAAACATAAGGATACAAAAGAGAATGCAAATATCGAATCATCTCAGTGTAACCGAGTTCTACACCATATACGATGGAGATTAAACCATTCATCTGGCTCAGAGGCACAAAAAAAAGTGTGCGCGCGCGCGCGTCTTTTTCCTCACAAAGAAAGACAGGAACCTTCACTCATTCTTGAATTGAATCACAGCTTCCATGGCAACCGTTACAGTGCGAACCACAGAGCATCATGGGAGCTTCCGGTTACCAAAGCTATCAACAGTTCAAACATTAATGAAAGCAATAATAGCATTACAATAATTGTGTTTTGACTACATGTTAGCTAGCCAAGATGCTTCACAGCAACTAAAAAGAGGGCAGAATTTGAAATTTTCAAGGCAGCCTAATATGATACAGGTCTCTTTCAAAGCTCCTGACCATTCTGTTACTTACTGTGATTCAAAATAAACCAGAACACTTTTGTTTTTTAATTAATGCACTTGCTACAAGCAGGCTTCAATTAGGTACATAAAAAGATAGATCGTTAGATAACTACACAAATAAATAACTATTAAAAAAATCGACCATGCATAAACATAATTAAGTGCTGTTTGAATCGTCTCAGTCCCGCATTTCATTGTGCTTTTGAATCGCCAGGCCAAAGACGACGCCTCCACAGTATTTTCAGAATGTGTTTTTGCACAATGAAATAAAAAGTCTGTGCACGCTGAAATGTTGAGCACTGTGGTTGTGATGTTCTTAACCTTTTCATTACTGCCGCTGAGTGCAGCCACGGGGGTGGGGGGCAGGGGATGTAATTCAGTATCTCTGGGATTTCTTTGTGTGTCTTTGTTTTTGTTGCAGGGGGGCTGGGGTCATTAAGCCCTCTGTACCCAGCTTTTTCTTACGGTCCAAAGACAGGGATCTCCATAAAGTACATGAATGGCCAAAGTCACAGTTTTTCTTCTTTTGCATGTGAGAGCGTGTGGAGATGTCGTTTAAGGAACTTTTAACAGAGTTGATAATGGAGAAAGGAACAGGACTGTAATGTCCCATGCAGTGTGAAGAAAAAAAACTTTTTTTTTTTTTTTTACGGTCTACATACTGTGTATCAAGTTACCTTAGCAGAGCTCTCGAAATGCCTAGCAATGAGCTATTCTCAGAGATTTTAAATAAGCCATCCTTTATCACTTTTTTTTTTTTTAATGAATACTCCAAAAACATACAAATATATATATTTTACTTAATTCCATTCTACCAATGTTGCACGTTTGTCCAGATATCTTAAACATTATCTTAAAATAATTATTTAAAAACTATACTTAACCTTTGCAGGAAAGCGTGCAATAAAATTGACATGATGGTGTGACAGTTAAAAGGATTCCGTCAATAAATTAACTAACTGCTATGCTTCTGTACACATTCATGGAAACATAGGCACAGATTGAATCAAAACTTTGACCCACTTGCCAATGGCTAATTTCAATTCCACTATGTGATGGGAGTATAACATTCAACAGAAACAAGAAGCCTCTGGCACAAAAAATCACCATGCAGTTTATAATTGTAATATGCAATTGCCGGGTTGCTGAATTTTGATGTAATCCAGGCCCAAATCTATCCTCTTTAATGCAATTTCTACAATATCAACCAGATGTCCTTCCAGTTATAGTTGGATATATTATTAAACCTATTCAATCCAATCAAGGATAAAAGAAAGTGGCATTTTCCACACAGCTTCCTGCACAATCTGCACAGATCTTTCCTGCTAACAAAGCATATTAAGAACTGGTATTTGGCATTTGTGGTAGCTGCAGAACCTTGTTATATACTTGACAAACAAACAAATGTTTGAAACTTCCCAGAAGCCGATACATAAAATAGAGACTGTGATGGAGAGCTCATTGCACATGTATATTTTACATTCAAACTAATTCAGTATTTACACAGCAAAATAAGAGGGTGTTAATGTAGTTGTTAATTCCACTTAGGAAACTAATTTACAAACACAGCTTCTGAAACTCAGACCACAGAAATCCATCAAGACCTCTGGAGCTGAAATCAGTTTTGAGATATTAAACTGTGTGTGTGTGTGTGTGTGTGTGTGTGTGTTATAACCCAGCTTTAAAAATGACATCACTTCCAAAGTAGATACACATGTATTCATTAAACATTTTAAAACACGATTTCTTTTTTTTTTCTTGTAAGATTCAATGACTAATACCACATGTGTTTCCTATACAAGCCTTACAGCCTGCAATAAAATTAAAATCACAGACATTATCCCCTATAAATTAAATGTAATGCTAAACTCCACACATCATTTTAAAGTACCAACCAATCATGAACTCAAAAAAGCCTGTTGGAATTATCTGGAGGAATTTCCCCCGTGTTCAAACTTTTATCAAAGGACTTTATTAAAAGGTACACGCTGCAGCAGCAAATCTGTCATACACCTCAACACCATCCAGATTAAATATTAAAAAACTGAAAAAATAGGTGCATCTTACTTCTACAAAAATACCACATAAGAAGCTTGAGGAGTGTTTTAAATCATAACAGTCTTTATGGTACTTTATTAAACTCTAACATGTCATGTCTGAGAAAAATGCCCTGTTTTATCGGCTGTATTAGATTACTGGATTTCATGTTGGCTTTTCTAGAAGTATAAGCTAGATCACATGTAATTGCCCCAAAACCACTCATACAGCAGAAAATTGAAATGTTGATGTTATAAAGGCATTATATATATATATATATATATATATATATATATATATATATATATATATATATATATATATATATATATATAAACACACACACACAAACACATACATACATATACATATACATATACACACACACCGATCAGCCATAACATTATGACCACCTGTCTAATATTGTGTAGGTCCCCCTTTTGCTGCCAAAGCAGCCCTGACCCGTCGAGGCATGGACTCCACTAGACCTCTGACGGTGTGCTGTGGTATCTGGTACCAAGACGTTAGCAGCAGATCCTTTAAATCCTGTAAGTTGCGAGGTGGGGCCTCCATGGATCGGACTTGTTTGTCCAGCACATCCCACAGATGCTCGATTGGATTGAGATCTGGGGAATTTGGAGGCCAAGCCAACAATCGTGATTCATCAGACCAGGCCACCTTCTTCCATTGCTCCGTGGTCCTGTTCTGATGCTCATGTGCCCGTTGTAGGTGCTTTCGGCAGTGGACGGGTCAGCATGGGCAACCTGACTGGTCTGCGGCTACGCAGCCCCATACGCAACAAACTGCGATGCACTAGGTGTCAGAACACACTTCGATCAGAACCAGCATTAATTTTTTCAGCAATTTGAGCTACAGTAGCTCGTCTGTTGGATCGGACCACACGGGCCAGCCTTCGCTCCCCACGTGCATCAATGGGCCTTGGCCACCCATGACCCTGTTGCCGGTTCACCGCTTTTCCTTCCTTGGACCACTTTTGATAGGTACTGACCACTGCAGACCGGGAACACCCCACAAGAGCTGCAGTTTTGGAGATGCTCTGACCCAGTCGTGTAGCCATCACAATCTGGCCCGTGTCAAAGTCGCTCAGATCCTTACGCTTGCCCATTTTTCCTGCTTCTAACACATCAACTTTGAGGACAAAATGTTCACTTGCTGCCTAATATACCCCACCCACTGACAGGTGCCATGATAACAATATCATAAGTGTTATTCTCTTCACCTGTCAGTGGTCATAATGTTATGGCTGATCGGTGTGTAATATATATATATATATATATATATATATATATATATATATATATATATATATACACACACATACACACATATATACACACACACATACAGACACACGACAAATTATTTGATTTGACAAAAATACATGTAATGTTCATCAGGATCATTCAGTAGAATTAAAAAACAAGTTGTTTTAAAGTACTGCAGTGCCCTTTGGTCTCTAGTGTCATTAAAATTGTACGTTTTCTTTCTTTCTTTAGTATAGGATGTTAAAGTTTTGACTTGATACCACAAACTCCTTTAATATACAAAAACAAATTCAACAGGCTTCACAAGCCTCCTGATTGTGCAGAAACTTTTCAAAACAAAGCATTAGTTCCTGGGTAATTTGGCATTACCTGCACAATGAAATGCAGGAGCTGGCACAGCACTGATATACAACTGAATTCCACAGCTCAGTATTAATTCAGAGCACGTGAAACGCAAATAGACACAAGGGAAAATCTGCAACAGGGCCTTGAAGATACAATGTCCTAATCAGACAAGTAATTTGATATGGAGTTCACAATTCTTAAATATGCATTTTCCACTTGTAACAAAAAATAGAAATTACTGTTAGACTGGTGTCATCTTTGTAAAAATTATATATCAATAAATTATGTGATTTTAAATACATGAAAAACTACTGAAAGTGACATTTCTCTATTCTTCAAGGACTGACCAAAGCAGAAATCAATGCTTATTGCTTTTTGTCAAGAACTATGATACCCTGCTTTGCTTGATTGTTTAGTTTAATTTAGTTTTGCAGATATACAGAATAAAGCAAATCAATTACTCATATTGATTTGATGTACACCCAGGTTGTCCAAAACCAAGTCACAAATTGTAAAACTAACAGAGGCTGTTAGGTCTGAGGGAAATTTTACAAAGAACCATTCCACGATCAGATGCATAGCAAGGGAGTTAGGGACCTACATTATGAACTGGCCACCTAAAACACACCCAGATAATCTTTTAATTCCCATTCCCAAACTGAATCACCTACATCATCCAATCATGTCCTACAGGATCACAAGGATCTACCTCCTGGAAGACCACAAGGCTGCTTCTTCCCTGTGCCTACCACTCCTTAAATAGATAACATGCTCTAAACCTTCCCCCAAACCGGTTTTGAGGTGCATCTTGTAATCCTAAGCTACAGCACCACAAACAGTTTGGTGAGCATCTTAGAATTACACCCAACCATCAGGAAGATATATATTATTCACACTCCCTTTGCATCAGAACAGCAATGCAAGGCTACAGAGAAAGAGTCAAGTGCTTCCTGGCGGTCATAAGATCAGCACGCAGGTTCAGTCCGTACGGGTTCTGCTTCTCTTTACACTTGATACTTTACTTTATCTTCAGGATCAAACTAAGGAGAATCCACACAGACGCATTGGTTGGTTAGTGTAGCCATACGTGGACAGGAGAACACCGTCTTAGGGCTGCTCATTGTCATATCTAGAATCAAGGAATAAGGCCCCTCTGCATCCATGTGATTGTTCTTCTTTACTATCACAAAACACAATCTTAACTTCTAACACATCTCCTAGAATGTCCACAGTCTCCGATTGCTTTGCAGCCAGGCACTTCATGGGGAAACCTTAGGCTGAAGTAACTTTGTGTGATGGGCTGAAACATGTTGTGGTGTTGCTTCCTTCATCTAAATTGAAATAAAAATGCTGACAACCACTGGCCCATAACAAACATGGACGAGTACTGAGAAACTAAACTGACCGTGAAAAAAAGTTCATCCAGTGAGGTTGGCTGTTGTCTGATGTAATAATTTGTTTCTCTCAAATGTATTTAAAATATTCTCAAGCCGACGAGCATGCATGTTGAGAGCTAGACACCAGCTTGACAAGGCCTTCATCTAATTATGAGACCTTCCATTTGACCAGATCCAGAATCTGGTCATGTTTGCCCTTCTCTGATTGCCATGACTATTATCAGGAGGTGAAAGTTTTACTCATTACTTGGAAAATATTGTTCACTAAATGTTGTTATTAACTTCCTAAGACAAACCCAGGCAAAGCTAATTATAAATGCACATCACGTGGGTGCGTTTCTTAGAGATTCTTAGATCATAGAAATAGCGAATAATATTATTTGTACGTTTCCTTTTATGCATCATTACCTAGAAAGAAATAATTATGTTCATCCATTTTACTGGCATCATACCACTGAAAACTACAATCAGTAACTGCCAAAACATATAGGCTACCCGTTGCATAATAACCTATATATTGAACCTTGTATATGCTCTAGGAACCTGCTTTATTACCTAATATTGGCACAAACATATAAAAGCCCTCAGTGCTTGATTCTGAAAAGCTCACCTATGAACTGCATAGTGGTGACTGGGTGGCATTAATAGTGTTCATTAGGAAGCAAATAACCTTACTACATGCTTACTAAGCATTTTTCAAGCACTCAACCATGACCCATTCTCAATTATTATTAAAGTACAGTCCAGTGTAACTTATTTGGTAGTGCATGGTGCTACTAGAAAGAAGTAGTACCATTACAAAACATGTATATTTCACTCAGTGGTCCAGTTAACTCTTATTTATTTATGGAATAAAATGTAATTGTGGGGTGGTCATTTTACTTGATCTTGTGTTACTTTGTTCTGCAGCTCTGGTTTACTATGGGGGCACTGCTTAAATCATGGCAGAGCATATTGTTGATTGCTTTTATCCATGTGTGTGTGTGTGGGGGGGGGAGTTTGGGGTCCCCCACCCTCCTGAAAATATATACACACAGTGATCTGCAGTGCCCTGTATTTACCTACATGCATCAGTATGCTACACCATTCTCGCTTCCCACTCCACTAGAGTGGTTGGGTTTTTTTTCCAATTCCAACTCTCTTGATTGACTTGTTCATAAACACACTTGGGCCAAGAGAGAATGCCACGCATCCTTGAAAATGTTCGAAGAAAAACAATCTGTCCTGTTAATGAATGAAAAGCAGGCAACCTGTCCAAATAGTCTGGTCTACCACAGCGCACAAGCCCATGCGTTCATTGGAAAATAAAGCAGGAAACTTCTTCACTTCACACTTCAGGACGACTCACGGAGATGATGCTAAGGGAAGAGATGAAAACCGATGCGATGAAGTCCCGATCAGAAACGCACAGCTATCCACACAGACATAACCCGATCTACATGAATACTTCTCAATTTCACAACCCCCCACCCCCTGCTTCTGGTTTCCAATCTATCGGCCATTGTCTTCCTATTTGAACAGCACACAATTGACAGCTCTTTGTTCACGGATCTCCCCAACTGTTGGATGTTGCGTCCTTTGAAGAAACAGGAAAAAAGGTGCAAGATGTTCTTGTTTCGTTCTGGGGTTGTGCTTTTTTTTTTTTCTTTTACGCACAAGAGCGCAGGAGTGTGTAACAGGATAAAGGAAACGGGACACATGGAGGAACTACTGAACACACAAGTTTTACCAGCAAAATCAGCAATGCATTAGGCGATCGCAAAATGTGCCCTACTACTGTGAACCCATAAAACCACGTACTGCCCTCAAGAACAGACAAACCCAAAAGAAGATCTAAAGTTCACCAGAAGTCGTACCGTCACACCTGAAGTTAGCCTCCACAGATCATACCAAGTTTATCCCTTTGGTTTTTAGCAGGATAATTAAGCAGCCAACGATTCTTGCAATGACAACCACTCACACAGTCAACACACAGGACAGGAGCAAGGCTGTCGGGGCATTTCAGGCAGACGTGAACCCCTCAAACCCAAGCAGAGCATGTGGACCTGGGAGAGATAATGAACACGCAAATGCATCTCCTTTGCAGGGCTCTCTAACCAGGATTCACACTGAACCGGTTTCCACCTGCACCACTTTGCAGGGGATTCGTTTCAGAAATATATACATATATACATGGCATACTTAAATAAACCAGTAAACAAAACGAAAGTAATACCATTATTATATATTCAAAATTACTTTACACAGACCATTGATCAACTCTCAAAACACGTTTAGGTGCACACTAATAATGATGATATTATTATTATTATTATTATAATCATCATTGATCATTGATTGTTTAGAGGTCGTCTGTTTGCATTTTCACACCAATATACTTTACAGGCAGTTTGTGACAAATCAGTTAGGGGGTTGTTCTCAGAAAAGGCAACAAAGGAAAGAGAGCAGTTCACCTTGTTGTAGTTGTAGTAACCCAGGCAGTGGGAGAAATCCAGGTTCGCCGGCTCTCCGGGAATGGGGTTCCCACCGGCGGACGGATAAAACCTTACATCCATGATGCCTTTAGATGAAGAAAGGGCGCCCAGAACCGTGCGATGGATCGGGATCAATCGCACACAAACGCCGGCTCGCTTTAATCGCTATTGTCGCTCTCTTACATCCACGCGTGTAGCGGCGGCGGCTACAGTAACTGTGCGGAGTTTGCAGACGCAACAAAAAAGCCAGCAGCTCTACCTAACCCGGGACGGTGGAGGGGAGGAGGGGAGAGAGAAAGAAACGAGGTACAACCAGGGGAGGAAAAGTGTGCCGCGGTGAGACTCCTCTTCTTCCGCTCTTGTTTCTAGTTTGGGGGGGATGGAGACGGGTCGGTCACTGTGCTGGCCGATGCCGGAGCGCCGCTGCCGCCGTGCCCAGGCCGTGCATCCACAGCCGCCCGGCGATAATAAAGACTGGACGCTGTCCGCGGATACAGGCTGACCGCTGTCCGGTGCAGGGCTGGTGGACAGGGGGGTCCGTCAGCATCAATCCGCCCCTCCTCGCCCCGTGTCTGTGTGGAGTAACGCTGCCCTCCGCTTTTCAGTTAAGTTTGCCTGTTTCTGTTCTGTTGCTTTTTCATATAAAATCACAGGCAAGTTTGTGTGGCTGTGTGTTGTTTTTCTTGAGCTTCTTGTTTTTAAGTGACCGGTCTGTACGCGCGCCAACTGTTTTAAAAACTGCTTTACCTCATTTGCACCAGTGAAGTAAATAAATAAATAAAATGCTAATGCAGATCCAATCAAGAGTGCGAGTGTCCCACCCGACGGTCACGGATTGTAGTTTTGCAGTGCCGCTCCGCTGCTGCCGCCGCTTCGGCTTCACCATCATGAATAAGGGAAACATGTGGAGAGCCGGGGCCCCGCCCAGCGCGCCGCTTGCCACGCCCACACCGGCCATATTCGTCCGCGCCCCGCCCACGCCACGCCCCTGCCTCTACAACACAACACGACGGCCGTGCTGCTGTTACACATAGGAGCTCATGCATTTGAACAGCTTATCGATATGTATTCTTCATGCAGGCAGCACCCCCCCTACACACAACCTCATTCACTGCCACCTCCTTGCTCCTTCCTCTTCCTCCTCCTTCCACCTTCCAACAGCAACTTCTGTTCCTGGTAGTCTGCTTCAGAAGTTTGCCTACAAGAAGTAAGGGTTGCATGGATCAAGATGGTTCGCTTTAAAGGATGAACCACGCAGCAGTCAAATAGAAAGTTTAACATATAGTGTCTCGCAAAGACTAAAAGGTATTTAAGTTATTGTTCCTGAATATTGAGAACAAAACTCTAGAGTAAATACAGTTATGATCACGAGCACCTGTAGCTCATTTGAACATCTGTATATATTTTTACAGTCTGTCCAGCTATATAGACCAGTTGATAAAGCTGGATTATGTACAAGTGAATGTGTTTTGGAGGAGGGGTGGCTGTCCAAATTCTAAGCTGCTGATGTATTTGACAATGTCAGAAGTGGCCGTAATACCAAAATAAAACTGCTGCATGAGACCTCCTCCCTGGTGTAACCTGCTGATGGAAGAAGTAATTCCTCGGGCTTTTATTAAATTGTTATGTTAGTGGAACGTCTAGGCCCAAGATTTCTATGTGTTGCTGGATCATTAAACCATGTTTATAGTTTAACAAAAAAAAACATATTAACTCCACACATGCACCACTCGAAATGAATTTCAAACAACTGGTCCAGAAAAAGCATGGAATGGGTCCTGTGCACCAGAAGCTAAGTGTAAAAATCTCAAAGACACATTTGTTATAAAGCCAACAGCAACAAGCCTCTTGAGTCCGGTGTACTGTAGTTACCCTGGCATTTCATTAACATCCACGTGAATAGCTTGCCAGCTCTGCCTCCTATATCTCAGAGGTTAACGCAAAACTGTCGAACCTGTGCATTTGTGGTAGTTTAGGACATCAGGAGACACATTTGAGGTATTTCAGAACTTATTTGTTTTTGGATCAGGTTAATTATTCTTGTGTAAACTGTGTAAAACAACAAAAGGTAACATCAAAACCTCACTTCTATACACACACACTGACACACGCACAAAAGTTAATCACTGTATATTGCACCATGGAACACGGCTGTGCTTCTCGGTTTATGAAACCCTGAGAACCACCAAACTTTTATTCCCTGATTTCTTTTACTTCTCAGTTGGATAATTGCTGTAGCTGCTGGTGTGTGTGTGTTTTGGGTGTTGAGGGGGAGGGGGTAGTTGAACCTCCACCGGAGAAAAACTGAACTGAAAGACATTCCACCAGCCACCTGCCCTGTGTCTGCTGCTGTTGCTAAAAATCTGTGAGTGCAATCAACAGCGAGGAAATGAAAATAAATGGCATTGTTCATTAGCTATCACAAAGGGCCCCAGACAAAGAAATTGCACTGTCACCCAGCCTCCTCTCCCGTGGGCAGAGTCACCTCTTGCCTTTGAGCATGCTTTACAATAGCCTAGCCATCCAGCCTGCCAGTCACATCTGCATGTGTTTTTAAAGATTAGATCTGCTCTCAGCGAGGGTAAAACAAATACTGAACTATTAATTTATTTAATCTTGACAGCAAAGGCAAAAAACAATATAAATCCCATACACTTTTTCAAGTACACTAAATGTGTATTTATATATAAATAAACCGCCTCTTCCTTCTCTCTTTTTTCCATTTGTAAAAAAACAGTTCTGACAACAAAAAGTCAGGTTGCACTGTTGTATTCCTACTGGGCCTTTTGAACGGAGCATGTTGGAAACCAGGAATAGGTGAAATTATGTCTTTATATGTTTATTTAAAAGTTAATCCCTCTAGATCAGTTCCTGTTGTGTAGATAAGTATGTGGGCGTGTAAGTATGTATATTGCACACTGAATCTATGATCTAGTTTTTTCCCCAGAGATACAATCAAAAGAGGTTTAAAATCTAAGGTTGTTAATGTTAGCAGATAGGCAATGTTCCACTTTTTGATTAAACTGAGTCAATTTAATGGAGTGAATTGTTTTATAGCTGTAGGAGTCCCTGAAAATGAAAATCCATTATGTCACTGTGTACAGTGGTTGAGGGTGGGGTGATTTTTATATTATTATTATTATTATTATTATTATTATTATTATTATTATTATTATTATTATTATTATTAACATAATTATAATATTGCTTCAATTAAATTTCTTAAGAGAACTGTGAGCTGTATTGAGAGAAGAAAACAAAAGGAAAAAAATAAAACTGCTGCACCACATGACCTAAATCACATGTGACCAGATTTATTTTAATTTTTTCATGGATAATTAAATAATGTTACAGCCAAAACTTATAGAATACATATTACAGGTGGAAGTGTGGAAGAAACCTGCAGACGTCCCCTTCTAAAAATGGATTGATGAAGGATAAAAATGACAATGAAGAGGATATACATGTGCACACTACCAGGGCTTGCTCATGGCTCTGAAACCTGGTTGCTAAACACAAAAATGTTACAGAAACTGCAAATAATGGAAAGATTTATGTTTGGAATAACAAAAAGAGATAGAAAACAAAATATGGATCCAAGAACAAACAAAAAAAGTGACATCATTGACAGAGTAAAAATATTAAAATGGCAATAGGCCGGACATGTTGCAAGAAGAACAGATCAAAGATGGGCCAAGGAAGGGATCCCGAGAGATGAAAAAAGACCTGGAGGAAGACCACATACAAGATGGGAAGATGAAATAAATACTTGAGGGGGGGGTGGGCGGCAGAAAGATACAGAGACAAAGGGAGAAACAGAGAAATCCATTGATTGCTGACTGTGCCAGTTTTGGGTTTCTGGCATTAGTATTTCTGCAGGAAAAGAAACATCTTTCATCCTGTATCCTGCTTTATTTTCACATCCATTTATACAGCAGACAGACAGCTCTGCAGGACTGGACTCTGCTGTAACACAGCTTCTCCCTTTGTCTGAAGCCACTGGGTATGTGTGTGTATCTGTGATTTGTTCTGCTCAAGCATGTACTACCTACTTCTTGTACTGCATTAATAAATTGTGTCCTCTTGTAACATGACTTTGCACAGCATTCCAGAGATGGTCAAGAAAAGGCGGTATTATGGTGTAAATTGATCCATTGATCTACGTATATACTGGGAAATAAGATTAATGTAAATGTAAAAATAAGGAAAATAAAAATAAAGGCACATATACAGGCCTATGTCTTGGACCCAAATTAGATCCAATACTTAAATCAGTTGGAAAACCTGCTCTTTAGGCAACGACTCTTGACTCTTCATTGTAGATGCAATGGAAAGGGACTATGGTATCCCCACAGACTACTCTGATCCCAGGTTATATTAGATACATAGGAACCATATTCTTCACAAATGTTATATACCACTACAAATCTTCTTAATAACAACCTCCTTTAACTTGCCAATGTGCCAATTTTTGTGTTAGTACTGGATGCATAATTGGAATAATCAAAATACTTTAATAAATCAGCTGCAGTTGCTAATGAATGTAGAAGTCAAAAAGCATATTTTTTTTACATTAATAAACAGCCTCTAGTCTGCGTTGCTTTGAAGTCAAGAGCTGGAGAATGCAGTGGGTTGTTTTTTAATGTTGTTTTTTGTTGTGTGTCTGTGTGTTCTTACACAACTAACATCACTTCCTTTGTATTCGCAGTTGGAATCCAGAGTCTGGCGAAACACACATCATACCTTGTGCCTGCGCTCAGACAATCTGCATACTCATTGTTTAGTAACCTGAAAACAAATTATCTTGTGCTGGCCTCAGTTCAAATTTAATTAAACGAGTGCAAAGTAATTATACTAAGTCACAACGCTGGAGTAATGAAAGCAAAATAATTCATTAACCTAATAATCTTTATTTATGTTCCCTCAAATAAGTATGTCATTTCTTTATCGCTTCGTCCCACACGGAAGAAATTGCATTCAGGCAATGGGATCTTGTTTCTGCATTTGCCTTTTCCTGCATAAGTAGAATTTCATACTTGTAGATTTTCAGCCACGCATTAATATTCCGCATTGCATGTTGTCAGTGTTGTAGGAATATACAGTCGGACTGGGTTAGGCAAGAGTTTAACTGTGAACACAACAATCTTCTGTATTTCCTGGCCATAAATTGTCGTCAACATAGTATTATGTGTCTATTTAGAAGTATTTTAGCTCTGTGTATACCAGCTTTCCCTCTTTGTGGAAACTGCTTAGCTAAAAATAATTACTGACAACTATTTAACATGTTCTGTTATTGTTAACATTCTGATTCCACATTCTATTGCTGAGTATTCCTGAGTAGTGCTGCTGCATCCCCCACCCTGGAGTTCCTATGGAGAACCATCACTCTACAGTACATGTGCCATCATTAGGAAGCACTGTTTTACCTACATCTCTGCCGGAGTCCCTGATAATTTGATGGAATGATTTTAATATCAAAAGCTTCAATACATATTAAACTAAGCATTTTAAAGGGCACTGGGGTGTACAGTACAAGTGTGGAAAACTCACAGAATAGCCTGTGACATACCATGACATTTTAGTATCCTAAACACTCTACAGTATGGTGCAGTGCTGCAGTTTAATCTGTATGTTGAAAAACCACAATAGGCATTACAATTATGCAGCCCCAAACTTGACCTTTTATGTGTCTGATGTCCTTAGATGTGTCACCCAGTATATTTATGGCATACATGGAATAATCAATTCTTGCTTGCATCGATGTTTCCTGTTTTCCTATGGAAAAATGTGATGAAGGATAGAAAAGGAAATTCCCATCTTTAAAGTTTTTTAAGCTCTTGCTGAAAAAAAAACACAAAAATATTACCTAAGGCAGGGTTCCTATTGTGAAAAAGATGAAAACACACACACCAAAAATATATAAGGTGTCGAGTCAAAACCAGATAAGTAAAAAAATAGAACTCTCACACTGTGGAGCATTTAAAAAAAAAAAAAAAAGTCTTTCAATATGGCAGTAACCATGATGTGTCATTATTGCAGATTTATTCGGGGGATCAAGTAGCAAATCCTCAATGTACACTGCAGCATTAGTGAGACCTCTCTCAATGTCATTAGGTACATTCACATGTGACAGTGAGCAATTCATTTTACTGCTTCTTCTAAAGGTATGTCAATAAACCTGGTAGTTGGCTGCCTAATTGGCATATTCCTAGATTAAACTGTGGGAAAATTAATCTACATTATCACTGGATTTGTGTGACTATACTGGATGCACAGAAGGCAATGTGTAGTGCATGCTATGACCTAAGCTGAAACAAGAGCACAAACAGAGTACACAAGTGCTTTACAGTTTGGCTTTGCATAAACCTTTCTTTAATAGGGGAACAATAAGCAAGGTGATATAAAGGCTCTAATACATGGATAGAGATACTTCTAATCCCCCCAGAAGTCAGTAGCAAAAGGAAATAACAGCAGACAGTTCAAATCAGGGGCAGAAGGATATTTTCCTGTTAGCTAGGGTTGGGTTCAGACAGTTGTTTGAACTTAGAATCAGGCAGGTAACCTCCTGATTGAATACAGTGGGTTCTGCTGAAAAGTATCTCCTTTTTGCACTTCAATGCAGTATTGCTGTTCAGCGTAAATATTCTGTATATGATCTAGGTGTTGCCATACCTGTATTAAGCAAAGATTTTATATTTACGAGAAAGTTTCACAATGAAAAACAATGACAATTCTGAAAATGTGTCCAAATGAAGCTCTAATCTGGCACAGTTTAACAGTTACATTTGGATTGTCTTTTTTGGGTAGTTTAGCTAAATTGTGCATCAAAAGAAAGAGCCTAAATCTTGTCCCTGGCTAGAATTATAGTCGTGGTAATTGAAGGCTTGGGGTTGCTTTTCTAATAACCTGGTGTAGGTTTGTGTATGCCTTGCCTGACATTTTGATGCTGGCTAGGGTTGGGTTTTTGTCTGTTGTTTGGAATTTAAATGTTTGTAATTCAAGGGATTACAGTGAAATGTCTCTCTGTTTTCTTTCAGTAACAAAGAGTAAAGCATTTATAAAAAAAATAATGATTCTTCTTTCTTTCCTCTTCTTCCTTCCCTTCTTCCATCGTGTAGTACTCCAGAAAGAACGATAGATCTCCAGTGTGCCTTTTAAGGAATGTCAGTGTAGTGTGATTGCACTACTCTCAAAAATACGGGGAAGTGCGTTCAATTGTCACCTTGTCTGCAATGACAAGAGCTGTCACAAGGCCTGACTATATATAAACAAACAAACAAACCATCACAAACCCCTCAATAAAATATATGCACACGAAACATGTGAGACAGAGCCGAGGAGCTGTGCACTGGGCCCCAAAACTGATGGCAAGAAATGTACATTAAAGCATTTGAGAGCTGAGGGATGGACAGGAGTTTCAGGTCCTCCATCATACTCCAGTACTTACAATTAAAGGTCTCTCTCTCTCTCTTGATTCACTAACACCTTGTGTCCATATTTACTGAATCACTCAAATGCAGATTTGCCTGACTATTACATTTTCTAAATTTATGTAAAACAAAAATGCATTTTATTTAGTGGCAAAGCCAGATTGTTTGCATAAAACAACTGTGTTTCTGTTTTCATTCTGCTGTTTTTTTCTTTTTAATTTAAAATAGGTGTTTCTCTTATATAACCTAGCTACATATAACATTTAGCAGTATCTGTGGATCTATGTATAGATTGCTTTAATGGAAACCCACCTGTGTTGCCTAATGTATATATACTGTATATATCAAATCTGCTTGATCTAAATTGATCATTACTCATGGACAAGGTGTTTCACAAAAGGAGCATTAACCTCTTTTCACCCTTGAAAGAGAGGAGCGAGTTGCTTTGCTGTTTTGTGCAGGTATTTCTCTGAGCTTATTGGGGGCAGCAGTCCAGCAGCGATCAGTCTCTTACAGTACGCACATCACTGACAAATGGAAGTCTGTCAGAGGCTCTGTGATAATATACAGCCCGCAGCAAACTACTGAAGGATAAACATGAAAGGACAATGTAGCCAAAGCCCACAGAGACACCGAACAAGACACCATTATGTAGAAAGTAATTTAGCATCTTCTAATCCATTCTCTGTTATTTTGAACGATTTGCCACAGAAAATGAGATGTCCAAAATATTGATCATGGTTCCAAATCCTTTTCGTTTTTTAAAATAATAATGATCTTTGAGTCTTATTTGTTCTTTATATCTCACTCTATATATATATATATATATATATATATATATATATATATATATATATATATCTAGGGAGAGAGAGAGAGAGAGAGAGAGTGAGAGAGAGAGAGAGAGAGAGAGAGAGAGAGAGAGAGAGAGAGGGAGACAGAGAGATCAGATAAAAGTCCATTAGTATACTCTAGGACTGCATAATCATTGAGAAATAAATAACCTGGCAGCCTACTTAGTACAATTAATCCATGAATATACTGTTTCAGAACACATCCATTTCTGTAATAGGAACACCATTCAAACACAGACATGCTGCTGCCCCTTTCTGCTTTGATTTGACATTAACCTCAAACACTGAAATTAATTCTCAAATATTTATGTCTGCTAAAGAGACACCACATTATTTGGTGTGATTGTGTGGCTGAGGATGTAGAAGGAATAATGCTCCACACAGGAAGTCCAGCCTTCTCCACAATTATGTTATTAGGCTGTACAGTATGTAGGTCTATTGTACAGCATACCCTCAGGGTCTTTGCCTCAATTACACAACTCAGCAATAATTTCTGGCACAAAGAGAGAGATCAAAGATTACAGAGAGGAAACCGATTTTACTTGTTTGTCTACCTTTCTAATGCAATGGATATTTCAAAACCTCCATTTTGGCGACTTTATATATGACTTCTGGTGCTGTGTTTTCATTTTACGTTATTCAATATTAAAAATTCAGTTAAAATGTTACGTTATGACTTTTTATATATTATTTTATTAATGATGTTAAATTTAATTTTAAACACCTTGAGAAATACATCCAGTTCTGTGTTTACACCCCTCTGGAGAATTGTTTAATGAGGCCAGAATTTTTCTGCAGTGACTTTTGAGGAACGGGTTGTTATTCTAAATAACATGATTTCCATTAAGTTTAATGAGATTCTGTCTTAATGGAGTTATATGTATTTTGGTAAGAATCTGCAATGTTTAAGATAAATGAGTCTTCGTTTATAGAAAATGACACACTCCTTTAACAAAGACAAAAGCTTTTCTGTTAATGTAGCGCTTGTTTAATCTGAATTGTCCTAGACCTCTCAAAGCGCTCGGGAAAATGATGACAAATCACCAATTTACTCTGATAAATTCACCGAATACTAAGTTATATTATTCTCAATTAAAACCTGTCTTCAGCAGCATTAGTCATTTTAGTACTCATCATTCATGCTAATTAGTCACTGCTTTCATTGCTTCTTGCTGGAAAAGTATCTTTTAATATCCCATTAAAATAATGCAGAGAAATGCCAGTGATTGACATTCTCTGCATTTAAAAAATATAGTGTACATTTCAAAGTGTTTTAATTATTTCTTATTTCACAAAGCAGCTTTACAATGTTTTGCATCTACATTTATTTTTCCATAGGCAAATAACAGGGTCTCTACTGAGGGTTACCAAAAGGCAGTAGCATGTAACCAGATCAAGTGATGTCCAGGAAATTAACTATACAAAATATGACATTGCAATAGCTGAAAGTTAACGCAGTCCAATAGATAATTGTTATCCCACTAAAACCAATTTCATAATGACTCTGGCACCAAGCCATCTTGATCATCCCAGACCACAAACTAAATGCAACCCTGATACAAGCTCAACAAAGTTAATCATAATTCATAAAATGCAAATACAACCCAATTACATTTTCCCCCTTTGCATTTCTCAAACATGAGCATGCTATTAACTGGTATGTCAGGAACCCTGACTCTACATTTGGCTTATTTCCTAATTCCATTTAGAAAATTTAGTTTTGTTAAATTAGCATCAATCAATCAATCAATCAATCAATCAAATTTCATAGTATTTTAGTAAAGAGGGCAACTTCTCAAAGCCATTATGTCATGTGATAAAACCTCCAGGAACACATCCAGTTGACAACCCAAACATACAGTCAATGGTGTTAAAGCCTCACACAGTCCTTTCAAAGGAATCTTATCTTTTTGGAAAGTTCACCATTCCCTCCCTAAAAGCTGCTTCTGTTTGTAACTGATTGGTCTCCTCAATCTACAGGAGATGCCCATTGGCCGTGCTCAAATAGAATCCTCTGTCCATCTTCAATTGAAAGTCAGCAAAGTTTATTTTTGCTTAATGACCGCAGCCCATAATAGCAGTTAAAAGATAAACACTGGCAGTCTGCCATATGTTCACCACTGTGCAAAGGAGTTTATTTGGAAACTTCACTCATGGTATCCCCCAAGGAGTACCAAGGTATGACATTTATTTAAAAACCAGGAACAAACATTTCTGGAGCCGGGTATCAAATGACTTCATGATCTCCAAATCCAGAGGAGTGTTTATTTTTTAATTAAGAATTACCCAGCTTACTTTCAGTGATTTACAGACAATGTAGTCCCAAACATAAGATTTATTGTGCATCTAACACATTGCGATGTCTATTGGGATAATACTAAAAATCCTGTGGTTTCATTCTCCTGAAGAGTTTCAGTGCCGGCTCATCTGCCTGCTGCACAACTTCATTACGGAGAGACATTCCAGGCCTTTCTCAGAACTCTTCTGGTAAAATAATACGTTATATTGTTTAGGGATTAGATTTAGCTTAATGCATTTCTTTCTAATATCTGTAATTGTATCTTAAAGGCAATGTGATGCTACTGTAGTTTTGCAGGATTATATGTTTAACTGCTGCAAATGAAAATAACTCCACCCCACCCCCCCTCAGATAGAGCACTGGCATTTCTGCTTCTGTCTCCTCAGGAAGAATTAAATGCCACCGTGGCTGTAAAACATAATGTAACCTAATATTCTGCTGAATGTAAATGTGTCGTTTGCTGATATAAATGGGACTTGTGTAAAGGGCCCCTGTCCTTATTAACATAAATTAGCAGAGCATTGCTGGCCGTTAAATGGCACATTGTTGTGGTTTGATTTGCAGTGCTAAATTAATTACTCTTTTACTCTTATTCCATCATTTATTCATACATCGGTGACACCAAGCTCATCAGACACCCCTGCTTCAGTCTCTGTGCTACCCATGAAAAGTGGCTTGTCTGGTATTGTACGGGTAAGGTGGGAAATGCTGTGTCAATTTTATGTTTTGAAAACTTTGGTTTTATTTGATGGTGACTTCTTCATTTTGGGTGGCATGGTGCTGACTGGAGCTGCTCATGGGCGCTGACTCACTGCCACACAACCTGCAGTCAGGTTCCTGTAAAGTGAGACTCATATTGAGGTATCAATCAGATGTTGTGGTGGTTCGCCAGGTTGGCCATTAAAATACAAGGCTGCTGTGCTGGGGCCAGAGAAACCACTGTTGCAAAATTCCAAATATGTCACTCAAATGTGCATGTCCCTGCAGCACCGGTGTACATTTATCTAGGGACAGTAGGGACAGGTCCCTACAAATGTCAAGGGATGGTTGAATTGTCCTACCTATCATTTTAATACATCTGAAATATCTTTTGTAAAGTAGTTGTATCCATTCCAGAGTTAACTCTCTCACGATCCCCTCATTGCTCCTCCCGCATCCAAATAAATCGCTAATTTGATTGGGTTAGGCCCTTGGTTCTGAATGTGAATCTTATAGGGAGGTGCAGTGAACATTTTAATAATATTGTTTTACTCCCGATTTCACCCTGTGCATGCAGTGAGTTATAAAAAAGAGGAAAGGGGAATACTGGTAGCTTCAAAGATAATGGCACCCTGGGATTTGTAGGTATTTGGTGGCATTTTGGGTGCAAACAGCAGACAACAAAACGCCAAATCCCATAGTGCATCACTTGCATGGACTCATCAGGGACCAAGTAGAGTGTGTTTTCATTGAGGCGTGAAAGTGTATGAGGACTCAGCAGTGAAAGGTAATTCTTTAAAATAAAATAAAACCAGTCATTCCTAAACAGTGTATATTGTGGCACAATTTACATTTACTTACATCAGTTAAATTCAATGTTTAGTTTGTTGGTTAATGCGTTGTTACAAACTAGTTTCCAGGAGTGCCACTTAATCAAGTGTTTTGAGTGTA
Source organism: Amia ocellicauda (assembly GCF_036373705.1). Taxonomy (NCBI): domain Eukaryota; kingdom Metazoa; phylum Chordata; class Actinopteri; order Amiiformes; family Amiidae; genus Amia; species Amia ocellicauda. The sequence goes on along the minus strand of NC_089858.1, from coordinate 15,882,633 downwards.
TACCAGTTGACATGTCAATCAAATTGTCCTCAGTTCATGTCCAGCATTCATTTCAAGCCACCCCACAAAATTTCACAAAATGTCACAATCCATTTCACAAAAAATCTTCCCGGGGGGCATGTCCCCACCAACGTTCAAACCAAACCTATGCCTTTTCCCTGCAGTGAGGATCGCATCACGCCTCTGTTTAACATATTGCACACTTAACACTGTTCCATTTGGACGGATTGTTCTTTAACCATTTTGTTACCAAAACAGAAATGGTTAAACCTCTCACTAAATCCGTCCATATCTCTCTCTCTCCATATATACACTCACCTAAAGGATTATTAGGAACACTTGTTCAATTTCTCATTAATGCAATTATCTAACCAACCAATCACATGGCAGTTGCTTCAATGCATTTAGGGGTGTGGTCCTGGTCAAGACAATCTCCTGAACTCCAAACTGAATGTCTGAATGGGAAAGAAAGGTGATTTAAGCAATTTTGAGCGTGGCATGGTTGTTGGTGCCAGACGGGCCGGTCTGAGTATTTCACAATCTGCTCAGTTACTGGGATTTTCACGCACAACCATTTCTAGGGTTTACAAAGAATGGTGTGAAAAGGGAAAAACATCCAGTATGCGGCAGTCCTGTGGGCCAAAATGCCTTGTTGATGCTAGAGGTCAGAGGAGAATGGGCCGACTGATTCAAGCTGATAGAAGAGCAACTTTGACTGAAATAACCACTCGTTACAACCGAGGTATGCAGCAAAGCATTTGTGAAGCCACAACACGTACAACCTTGAGGCGGATGGGCTACAACAGCAGAAGACCCCACCGGGTACCACTCATCTCCACTACAAATAGGAAAAAGAGGCTACAATTTGCACAAGCTCACCAAAATTGGACAGTTGAAGACTGGAAAAATGTTGCCTGGTCTGATGAGTCTCGATTTCTGTTGAGACCTTCAGATGGTAGAGTCAGAATTTGGCGTAAACAGAATGAGAACATGGATCCATCATGCCTTGTTACCACTGTGCAGGCTGGTGGTGGTGTAATGGTGTGGGGGATGTTTTCTTGGCACACTTTAGGCCCCTTAGTGCCAATTGGGCATCGTTTAAATGCCACGGCCTACCTGAGCATTGTTTCTGACCATGTCCATCCCTTTATGACCACCATGTACCCATCCTCTGATGGCTACTTCCAGCAGGATAATGCACCATGTCACAAAGGTTGAATCATTTCAAATTGGTTTCTTGAACATGACAATGAGTTCACTGTACTAAACTGGCCCCCACAGTCACCAGATCTCAACCCAATAGAGCATCTTTGGGATGTGGTGGAACGGGAGCTTCGTGCCCTGGATGTGCATCCCACAAATCTCCATCAACTGCAAGATGCTATCCTATCAATATGGGCCAACATTTCTAAAGAATGCTTTCAGCACCTTGTTGAATCAATGCCACGTAGAATTAAGGCAGTTCTGAAGGCGAAAGGGGGTCAAACACAGTATTAGTATGGTGTTCCTAATAATCCTTTAGGTGAGTGTATATAAGACATGAACATGTTTTATGTCAATAGACCCCATAAACAATCCACACTATTGTTTGCAATGTAAGAGTTAACAAAGAGCAAACAGAAGAGCAACAGAGCTCTCCCCAGACATTTGATTCACTCCAAACACACTTTCTGTTATTGATAATGATAACAGTAAGAAAAAGAACTTTGTATCATTGTATAGTGACACATGTTTCTCTGAAGCTGATATAATTGCTTTTTCTTCCTTTGCTGCAATCTGGGTGCCATCAATCTGTATTGCCTCGCTGTCAGAAGTGTCTGACTTGTTGAGAAAGCAGAGCTTATTGTGCAAGGGCTGTGAGGTGGTACAGCAAGCCACAAGACAAAAACAGAGAAGGCAGAAAGGAAATCACATAATACAGCTGTTATGGAGTGTAGAATGACTCTGATTCTCTCTAACCCACATCATGGAGAATCACAGAAAAATAAACTATTCAGGCCAAAGACCTCCAGCTGTGTCATATTTTTGTATTTTTGATGCTCCTGACTGTAGCTCTCTAAAGTCACAATGCAAAAGCTGTAGATGAAGCAGTGAGGTCAGACACTTCAGGGGTCAGGCGGGAGTTAACTCTTATACAACACAGTTTGCGCCAGATATGTGAGTTAATTATCGCACTCTTGCCTTTGGTAGCTGTAATTACGATTGACAATGAACAGAAGCCATCTGCCATCTCTGTACAAGAACTACCTTTGCCAACGTACCTGTTAGATTTTTATGTGTAACTTAAAAAAATAGAAAAGGAATGAAAAAAAGTCGTCTGTTGTCCAGAAGAAACACTCATTTATTGTGTGGAAGAGGTGAAGGCAATCTGCCTTAAGAGCATAGAAGGCAGCAGTGTTTTATAATGGAAGAAATTCAATGTGACATGCTGAGAATGAATTGTTCAGTCAGCCAGAAATATATCTTGTTCTAATGGCCTGGGACATCCAGTAGAGTGTTCACTGTGTATGTATAAATACTGCTCAGAGTCAAGTAACGCTCAAAGACTTTACATTGTTTTTATTATTATTATTATTATTATTATTATTATTATTATTATTATTATTATTATTATTATTACATTTGTTATCATTTTTATACAGGTAATTTAAGTAAAACATACATGTTTTTGTTGGAGTGACCATGATATAGTTATTTTTCGTCCTCTATGAGTTTTGTAATTGTAAATGTTCAGATCCCTGACTTTGTGGAGCACTTTGAGATGGTGCTGACCGTTTTTTTATGCAATCAAAAAACTGCATTGATTGATGTGTTCCAAACTCTAATTGACTACACTGGAGCCGTGGCTGACATGATAAGATTATGCACACTGGTGAGGACCTGTGTACTCCTTTGTCTCTCCACTACCACGGTGTCTTGGCTCTATGATAAGAATTAAAGTTCAACGTTTTACCTAATGGTACGGTGACTTTACTGTCCAGATGTGGGGTAGGCCTGCTTACTCTGTTACATTACACAGTTTCAGAAACAAACTACTTCAAAACTGCTCCTGTACCCAGATGTGTATTGGGTTTGTCTACACAGTGCTCCTCAGAGTGAGCAATCAGGAATATCTTCTGACTGTGTGTGTGTGTGTGTGTGTGTGTGTGTGTGTGTGTGTGTGTGTGTCTTTCACCTGCTAACAGTCTCTTTATGAAACTTCCTTCTGGATTAACTGCTTTCCCCTGGCTGTGTCTATATGTGTTGTATTTTAGACACAGTTATATATAGTCTGCTTGTGGAATCTACTTGTATAGGATTTATTAAAAGGCTTGTTAGTATAGTTAGTGTAGTGCATTGATATGGTATGTGTTCTTCTGTTCAGCACAGACGTGGCTTGCTTATTCTGTTGTGGTTTATGTGTGTGCTACTTAGGATAAAGAGATATAACCTTTATACTAAAGTAAATGGGGCTGACAGCTTCCTCTGTGTTTAGACTGCGGGTCCCAGCAGTGTGTTTCTATGGAAGATGTAAATAATTGCCGGGCTCAGTGTCTGAATTATCTGCGCATGGCTGTGATAAATGTTGCAGCACAGTATTTCCTGCCTGCATCTCTTTAAGGTTATGCAGAAGTTCAATACTGATTCGCAGGAGCCATTAATCGTTGATAGACATCAGAGCACCTGGTGTTTCATTACAATCAAAACAAAGCCAACGGAGGTGTTCATTCACCCTGCCCAGCAGCACTGCCCAAGGCTTAACGACTCCATTCTGCGAGGATACCTGTTGCGGATTCAGACAACACAGGAACACGATGATGTCATATTATACCTGTATTTAACTGTCTCATTAAGGTCTTTCATTGAGACATGAGCGGCTGGGAGGTGGGGGAATATTTGTGAATACTGTAAATCAGCTGATTATTGTTCAGTTATGTTAATAATACAACTATTACTACAACTACTACTAATAATATTAATAACTAAAATTTATATCTAAGTAAGTATCTGAAGATTTTTTTCATGATATATCACTGGACATGTATTATTTTTATGGTAGTATGCAGGTTAATATTAGTGTTATCATAGTAGTAATATTACTTAGGTTTGTATTAGTATGCATCAGTAATAGAGTATGTAAAATAAGTAGGTTAGTAGCTGTAGTGTAATAGCAGGTAACTATAGCAGGTATACATGATAGTTTGTGCAAAAGTTTGTGCAAAAGTTTTAGGCAGGTGTGAAAAAATGCTGTAGAGCAAGAATGCTTTCAAAAATAGACACGTTAATAGATTATATTTATCACTTAACAAAATGCAAAGTGAGTGAACAGAAGACAAAACTACATCAAATCTATATTTGTTGTGACCATACTTTGCCTTCAAAACAGCATCAATTCTTCTAGGTTCACTTGCACACAGTTTTTGAAGGAACTCGGCAGGTAGGTTGGCCCAAACATCTTGGAGAATTAACCACAGTTCTTCTGTGGATGTAGGCAGCCTCAGTTGCTTCCCTCTCTTCATGTAATCCCACACTCGATGTTAAGATCTGGGCTCTGAGTTTTTTTTTACACTGATGATACTTCTTAATGAAGGTCGTGGCATATTTGGGGTCGTTGTCATGCTGCATGAATACATTTGGAGCCAATCAGATGCCTTCCTGATGGTATTGCATGATGGATAAGTATCTGCCTGTACTTCTCAGCATTGAGGAGACCATTAATTCTGACCAAATCCACAACTCCATTTGCAGAAATGCAGCCCCAAACTTGTAAGGAACCTCCACCATGCTTCACTGTTGCCTGCAGACACTCATTCGTGTACCGCTCTCCAGAACTGCCTTCTGCTACAGACAAATATTTCAAATTTTGACTCATCAGTCCAGAGCACCTGCTGCCATTTTTCTGCACCACAGTTCCTGTGTTTTCGTGCATAGTTGAGTCTCTTGCCCTTGTTTCCACTTCGGAGATATGGCTTTTTGGCCGAAAGTCTTCCATGACCAGACTTCTCCGGACAGTAGATGGGTGTACCAGGGTCCCACTGTCTTCTGCCAATTCTGAGCTGATGGCACTGCTGGACATCTTCTAATTGCAAAGGGAAGTAAGCACGATGTGTCTTTCATCTGCTGCAGTAAGTTTTCTTGGCTGACCACTGTATCTACAGTCCTCAGCATTGCCCGTTTCTTTGTGCTTCTTCAAAAGAGTTTGGACAGCACTTCTGGACACCCCTGTCTGCCTTGAAATGTCTGCCTGGGAGAGACCTTGCTGATGCAGTATAACTACCTTGTGTCTTGTTGCTGTGCTCAGTCTTGCCATGGTGTGTGACTTTTGACAGCAAATTGTCTTCAGCAACCTCACCTTGTTAGCTGAGTTTGGCTGTTCCTCACCCAGTTTTATTCCTCCTACACAGCTGTTTCTGTTTCAGTTAATGATTGTGTTTCAACCTACATATTGGATTGATGATCATTAGCACCTGTTTGGCATAACTGTTTAATGATACACCTGACTATATGCCTACAAAATCCCTGACTTTGTGCAAATGTACCCAGAAGAATTGATGCTGTTTTGAAGGCAAAGGGTGGTCACACCAAATATGGATTTGATTTAGATTTTTCTTCTGTTCACTCACTTTGCATTTAGTTAATTAGAAACATAAGAAACATTAGAAAGTTTACAAAGAGAGGAGGCCATTTGATCCATTGTGCTCATTTGGTGTCCATTATTAACGAAGTGATCCAAGGATCCTATCCAGTCTAACTTTAAATGTTCCCAAATTTGCAGCTTCTACCACATCACTGGGGAGTTTGTTCCAGATATTGACTACTCTCAATCAATCAATTATATTGATAAATATAATCTATTAACATATCTATTTTTGAAAGCATTCCTACTTCACAGCATTTTTTCACACCTGCCTAAAACTTTTGCACAGAACTGTTTATATATCATTAAGTTATATATTATTATTATTATTATTATTAATAATATAATAATAATAATATAATAATAATATTGTTGTTGTTGTTGTTACTGGTCTGTGTGTTTGTGTTTGTCAGTGTGTGTGTGTAGATTGTATTTGACCTCCATTTTGTAACAATACAGTATGCACTACGAGCGAGAACAGGACTTATTAGTTTCTGTTGCTTTCCAATTAGGATTGTCCCTATACAGAGGATAAACTTTACTTCTTTGGGAACGGTCAGAGGTACTGTATTTAATGTATAACATATGTATAACATATCACAGTTATATCATAACATTGTAAAACAAACTCATTTTGTGATCATTTACAGTGGGGGAAAAATGTATTTGATCCCCTGCTGATTTTGTACGTTTGCCCACTGACAAAGAAATGATCAGTCTATAATTTTAATGGTAGGTGTATTTTAACAGTGAGAGACAGAATAACAACAAACAAATCCATAAAAACGCATTTCAAAAAAGTTATACATTGATTTGCATGTTAATGAGGGAAATAAGTATTTGACCCCTTCGACTTAGTACTTGGTGGCAAAACCCTTGTTGGCAATCACAGAGGTCAGACGTTTCTTGTAGTTGGCCACCAGGTTTGCACACATCTCAGGAGGGATTTTGTCCCACTCCTCGTTGCAGATCCTCTCTTTGGCAACTCGAACCTTCAGCTCCCTCCACAGATTTTCTATGGGATTAAGGTCTGGAGACTGGCTAGGCCACTCCAGGACCTTAATGTGCTTCTTCTTGAGCCACTCCTTTGTTGCCTTGGCTGTGTGTTTTGGGTCATTGTCATGCTGGAATACCATCCACGACCCATTTTCAATGCCCTGGCTGAGGGAAGGAGGTTCTCACCCAAGATTTGACAGTACATGGCCCTGTCCATCGTCCCTTTGATGCGGTGCAGTTGTTCTGTCCCCTTATCAGAAAAACACCCCCAAAGCATAATGTTTCCACCTCCATGTTTGACGGTGGGGATGGTGTTCTTGGGGTCATTCCTCCTCCTCCAAACACGGCGAGTTGAGTTGATGCCAAAGAGCTCGATTTTGGTCTCATCTGACCACAACACTTTCACCCAGTTCTCCTCTGAATCATTCAGATGTTCATTGGCAAACTTCAGACGGGCCTGTACATGTGCTTTCTTGAGCAAGAGGACCTTGCAGGCGCAGCAGGACTTCAGTCCTTCACGGCATAGTGTGTTACCAATTGTTTTCTTGGTGACTATGGTCCCAGCTGCCTTGAGATCATTAACAAGATCCTCCTGTGTAGTTCTGGGCTGATTCCTCACCGTTCTCATGATCATTGAAACTCCATGAGGTGAGATCTAGCATGGAGCCCCAGACCGAGGCAGACTGACAGTTATTTTGTGTTTCTTCCATTTGTGAATAATCGCACCAACTGTTGTCACCTTCTCACCAAGCTGCTTGGCGATGGTCTTGTAGCCCATTCCAGCCTTGTGTAGGTCTACAATCTTGTCCCTGACATCCTTGGACAGCTCTTTGGTCTTGGCCATGGTGGAGAGTTTGGAATCTGATTGATGATTGCTTCTGTGGACAGGTGTCTTTTATACAGGTAACAAGCTGAGATTAGGAGCACTCCCTTTAAGAGAACAATATGGAGGGTATCTAAGCATCACTTACAGGGAGACTACCCTAGCCTACTGCATAAGTACATACTGCAGTATGAAAATGAATGGTTCAGTGTAGTATATATCATGTGACATCACGTGACACACAGCAATCTTCAATTTTACCTGAGACATTCGGCTTTACCTAAGGATAACTATTTTACATACAAGACTACAGGAGAACTTTTTTAATTGACAAAAAAAAAAAAAAACATTCCTATCTTGCCACATTCTGGGCTTATACTGAAGCACGTCAGAGACGAAGGAACGCTAGGAGTCGAAAAATTTGCAATGTGAATATTTTATCTGCAATACAGTGTAAGTACCTGTCTTGTTTAAATGACTTCAGCACATCATACTTGGGCTAACTCAGTACATGACCTAGGCTTAACCTAGGCCTTTTTTCCCCAAAGTGAATGGAACGTTGGCCGTGAAGCATTAGGGGATGTAGTATCATTGTACTGAGCTCTGGTTGTATACTGCATATTTTGGCAAATGTAGCAAGCCATCCGGGTACTTTTAACATACTACAAATTAATATACCGTAGTATACCAATATGCATATGGCATACTAGTGAAATGTTGGTATGTAGTATGTGTAGTATGGGTAGTATGCAATTTTGATTAGAGTATTTGACCATTATTTTGAAGAAAATAACAACTGTAAATCCTCACTGCTGATTGGTCATTGAACGTATGAGTCACTGCTGATTGGCTATGAATACATATGACAAGGACAATGTGCTTTGCGAGGCCACCGATGTTGTCAATACAATTTTTTATGTTTTCATGTATTTATCGTATTGTAACAAAATTCCAAAAAAAAGTTATAATTATCATGGTGAATCACTGTTCGAAGTTAGGTATGTGTAGCACAAGAACTGTGGGGAAGGTAGTGTTTATCCAAACAGAATAATAATAATAATAATAATAATAATAATAATAATAATAATAATAATAATAATAATAATATTTTGTTACTGATTCAGATTTTGTTGCTGTCTTGTGTGTTGTCATAAGGTGTGCATTATATTAGGTTGATGCTTTTATTTGGGGGGGGGGCAGCGGGGAAGCATGTTAAAAGCAAACAGCAGAAACATTAAATATTGCATTAATATTAATAACAGGCAAATATTTGCACAACTTTTTCTTTTGCCATGAAGTTACAACTTATCTTCCGTGCCTTGTATAAATATTAATATAAATTAATTTGATTTTCAGATCTGCTGTAAATTTAGTCTAACTTTGTCTGCTCTGTGAGAACTGCAATGGGTATAGAACAGATCTGTGTTATTTCCTTCCTTTCTGCTATGTTTTAGTGACTGAAATCTCATGGACACTGGCTATGTATATTAAGTAGTCATGAAAGTCTGGGGACAATAGCAAAGACTAATGGTAAAAGGCATCATATTTATTTATTTTAACCTTGCATCTCAATGTATTCAGTTTTATTTTAGCCTTGCTCTGGAACAAGATGCACTGGAGCAGAAACAAACACAATTTCTCAAACTGTCTGAAAGCAGATGGAGTCTGTGTCCTCTGTGCTGCTGAGGAGGATTCTGGGTATAAAACTAATATAAAAACAATCAAACAAACAAACACTTAAAAAAAGTAAATAAGTAAATATATAAACAAAATGAAATCTGGAAATGATAAATCGATAAGTAAATAAAAGTATTTAGTTATACTTTTCCATCACGCTTGAATGATAATGTGTTTGGCAGGTCTGTAAGGAGGGGTGGAAGGCTCTGACACCGTAAACAACTGTGTCATACTGAGTGATGAAGAAGTAACAAAAATGAGTCACCCTGCTACTGGAGCTAGCACCCAATGCAGCGTAATTTTTGTCTCTCTCCTTTCACTGGGTCTTGAAAGTGACCAAATATTGCATGCATTGCTAAGTCTGATTGATGCCCAGAGAGAATGGTGAGGCCTTTGTAATGGGGCAGCTGAAGCAGGATTTGACCCAGATGAAGTGTTCTGACTTGCATATATTTTGAGCTTGTGTGCAGCTTGCTGTATGGCACTGTTACACAATGTTTAGACGCTGCCATTAGTCAAATCTCCGTTGCAGAAAATGCATGCATAAATTCAACACATTTGTTTCTATGGCAACCATTCAGCATGTCATTCACATGTCAATCTGCATCAGTGGAGATGAGGTCTATTGTCTTGGCCCTGACAGATTTCTCTGTGTCAGCATGGATTCCTGAAAATATTTAGCACAGTCCCTTTTCTCACTACAGAAATTGAGGTCATCCAGTGAAGTATTTTTATACACATTCTGCTAGTTTTGAGAGTTAATCACACAACAAAACGGTTGCATGGTGTATTGCAAGGTTGCACGGGCCTTGCCATTTCATCCTTGAAAGGGGATTAAACAAATTTCAGAAGAATTTATTTTTCAGCTTTTCTTAAGATCACACCTTAGAAAGAAATCTTTCTTTTCCCTATTTTTAAATAAATAAATAATAATAAGCAAGGTCTTAACATCTTCGACTTGCCTGTCAAGATATATTTAAAGTTCACAATTACTGAAGGTATTCATCCTCTGTAATATTTACTTACAATGCTTTATAGAAAATTGAACACAATTAATTATTTTCTGTCTTTTACACAGCAGCCTCTGTCTTTACACTGGGCCTGTGTGAGCTGGGCTTTGTTCTATGTACCCTGAGTTTTACTTGTTGCTTTACTTTTCATTTAATTAACCCAGTATGTTAAGATTGTACTGTGTGCCTGCATGCATATGTGTGTGCGTGTGTTTGTGTATATACAGGGGTACATCCAGCTTGTTCCCTGAATTCGTCCAGACATGGAAAAGGTAATTTATACTGTAATGAAAACAGGAGTGTCATGTTGTTTCTGATACATTTCATTTAAAGCAAATAAGAAAAAAAATATTAAAAAGATTGCATACGTTATCAAGTTGATTCTATGTAAAGTATATTAATAAATATTAAAAAAAAACTTTAATATTTAAAAATGGATGCAATGCAAAAAGCTATGTGTTTTGCATGCTATACACTATATTCCTAGATTAATTAAAACATTCTTTAACACAACTGTGTGGATAAGTGATCCAGGAGGAAATGAATCAATATAATATGGCTGTGTGTTCCTGAGCACAAATTAATCTGGCCTCGTGTTTGTAATACTAAGAGAGTTAGGTTGTGGTCCTTAAAATGTAAAATATGCAATAAAATATGTGATCTAGGTATGTGATTGCAAAGACAGGAAAATGTAGAATTTATGGTGGTCAATTTTGTGTACTTGTCTGTCTGCTTACAGCTTGATTATTGCAGATCCTCTTGCCATGATTTCCTGAATCTGACTGTGTCACATGACACAATGACACTAGTGTTAGTGAGGTGTCCATTTCAGAACAAATAAGGACAGGGTAACCCCAGAGCCCAGGTTTCATCATAACAGAAGTAACCGAGAATAGCAAAAGCACTAAACTGTCCGATCACACTTCCCATGGTTACTTACTTTTCAGAGGTCAGCGTAGTATGATATTGGTTATACATGGCATAGAAGTGCCTTTGTGAAGGACCAGCACTGAAGAGGTCAGCAGGGCCTTTTCCATTGCATACGTTTCCAACCTGCATGCGTACAATTGAAATTCTGCACCGAAAAACACAGAAGAAAGAACAAATTCCAGTGAAGTCTGCGAGGATAGTGATTCCATGTCGACTTCTGATTAGAATATAAGAAAGTTTACAAATGAGAGGAGGCCATTCGACCCATCGTGCTCGTTTGGTGTCCATTAATAATTAAGTGATCCAAGGATCACTTCAACCACAGACCTAGACGACCCAGATGTTGACCGCTTCAGCCACATCGCTGGGGAGTTTGTTCCAGATTGTGACGACTCTCTGTGTGAAGAAGTGTCTCCTGTTTTCCGTCTTGAATGCCTTGAAGCCTAATTTTCATTTGTGTCCCCGGGTGCGTGTGTCCCTGCTGATCTGGAAAAGCTCCTCTGGTTTGATGTGGTCGATGCCTTTCATGATTTTGAAGACTTGGATCAAGTCCCCACGTAGTCTCCTCTGTTCCAGGGTGAAAAGGTTCAGTTCCTCAGTCTCTCAGTAGGACTTTCCCTTCAGACCTGGAATAAGTCTGGTTGCTCTCCTCTGAACTGCCTCTAGAGCAGCGATATCTTTCTTGAAGTGTGGAGCCCAGAACTGTCCACAGTATCCAGATGAGCTCTAACTCGTGCATTGTACAGTCTGAACATCACTGCCCTTGTTCTCAATTCTACACTTTGACAATATACCCTAACATCCTGTTTGCCTTTTTTATTGCTTCCCCACATTGTTTGGATGGAGAAAGTGAGGAGTCCACATAGACTCCTAGATCTTTCTCTGATGCATTGCTTATTTATGTAGGTAGGATTAGATGTCAATAGGGACATTACCTGAATTGTTTGGTTCTCTGCAGAAACCTGTAGATTACAGAGAAATATTCAATATGCCTTTTCTTTTTCATAAGACATATGCTGCATATGGATGTATTTCTCCCCTCAAAGGCACGATGTTCTGTTTCTAATTTCCACTGTATGTGAGAACATCAAAGCTTTAGGCTCCTGACCTATTTTGCTTGGGTTTGTCATATTGTACATCTTTTTTCATCTTCTTCATCTTCTTCTTCTTCTCCTTGTTGTTCTTCTCTTCCTCCTCTTCCTTAATTGAATGCACTTTTTAACATTAGGGATGGTGAAGAAAAATATTTACTGTATGAAATAGTCTTCCATGCATGATTCCTAAATCTGCCTCATATTAAGGCATGATAGCACCATGGCTAAAGAAATGCAATTGCCAGATTCGTACACTGGCACCATATTTATTCAGTCAGAAGAATGACCTTCATGCAGTATAATCCCCTGACATTACAGCAAAATTGTTTAGCGGTTATTTATAAAATCTTTAAAATGAAATTCCAATAGATGAAATCACTACAGAGGTTTTGCAGAGAGATTTGAATAGGTCCAGAGCTATACAGTAAAATACATTATTAACTCAGCACAGCAACTGGAAGGCCAAATAAATGAGAATTTATTTTATGTATTAAAAATGGAGCAAAGCAGAACAGTTATATAATAATATACAAGCATGTATCCATGGAAATAGGAGGTAATTGATGTATCGCTACATTGCAAGTGATTTTTATAAACCCAGCTGAATACATGAGGAAAAAAATTCAATCAAAAATTCTCTTTTATATTCAACATCTGTTATACAACTTGTACCAATGAATACTGTGTATAGTAGTTAAACAAGACACCGTGAAAAATTGCATTTATGGAAATAATATTTCTATGCCTTTGTATTCTGAAGATAGAGAGATAGACAGATGGATGGATAGATAGATAGATGGTTAGATAGATACATAGATAGATAGTCTTAGATTAAATTTACTTCAGCCCTGCAGATTGCTAACCTGTAATGAGAGGGGACTATTAATGGGCAGGGGTTAGGAAGTACAGTAACTAACTGCCCAATTCCATCTTTGTTTCCCAAGATTAATGGTATGGACACAAACACACCCACCTCCATGTTCCTCTAAATGTATTTGTAGCTCCAAGGGAAGGGTTTTAAAAACTTTTCTTGCCAGATCTTAGGAGCCTTCAGTTTAATATTAGGCCAGGATTCTCTCTGACTCAGAGCTCTCTTGCTGTTGTGCATAAGTATTCGGCTCACACACTAATGCACATGGGGAATAAGGTGAGCAATATGCATTAGTATTCTAAATAGCAAACATGGGATATTGTGCCTTTTTTTCTTTTTCGGAACAGTAATGGAATATTTGTTAATGTAAACATGGGGTGCCGTGTTTCTGCTCCCTCCACACCTCACTGAGACCTTTCAGTGACTTCTCAGGGCTTGCCTAAGGCTACCCAGCATCTCTGTCTTTATTTAAATTGCCACTTCGGGTGAAATATGAAATTCCTCTTCTGGCATATTGTTAATAATGCAGTATTTATTCAGCAAGGCCCTTTATTTTCAGGGTACTGTTTGTGGATTATTATTATTTTTCTGTGTCTTTCCCATTTATTATTTCCATGTTTAATGTTTTTGGAGTAAAGTCTGAAATCAGCTTGATAGCTACTTTGTTTTAGTAAGGGGAACTAGAGTAACAAATACACAAATAAGCAGTGGTGTAGTGGTCAGATTAGTGGGAACAATATTCTGGCTACATATGAGGTTGGCCTCTTGTATTATATGACACTTTTACATAGTGTATTTTTCAGCTATATCACACGGACCAAATTGCATGAGTACACTCTATATGTGCGCTCATATGAACGGGTAAAGCCTCCACTATATCTAAAACTAACTATTATTACTGAGAGAGCATTGATAAGAACAGCAACACTGGAGAGTGTATCTCTGTATTAGTGGCTGGAATTGTCCACTGTGGATTTTACAATAATTAACTTCATAATTTTGAAAGTATTAGGTAGTTGGATGATGACAGTTTTGAAGGACCTCTTGCTTTTGGAGTGGTGTGGAGGGTTAGGTTTAATTGTCTAGTTCCCAGACCGTTTTGATTTGGTAATGGTTAACATGGTCTAAATGGATAACACTCTTATTAAAAAATAAATAAATAAATAAAATCTGGATTTTACCTGCCAAGACCTACCATCCTACATAACAAAAGATGATTACAATCAAAACCAGCCTCCCCCCACCCCCCACCCCCCAAAAACTCAAGGCTTTCTGAAAATACAGGTCTCCACCTCAATCACGAATACAGTAATATTAAGATTGATTAGCTTTTGTGGATTCATATCCAAAAGATAATGTCTCTTTTATTGTCTCCGTTGTTTTGTGGTTTATCCCCCCCTTCCCCATTTGTACTGTAAGCCTGTTTTAAAACTGTAATTTGTTCCTATTGTCTCATCACAGCATAAACATGAATAATAACATCGCACTCCAGCAATTGTGACTCAGCAAGCCATTGTGTTCTGCTGCAGATCAGTCTGAAGATGTTTTTACAGAGGATTTGCCTAAAAGGACTTGCTTATTAAAATGGCAGCCTATTATTAGCACACTGTGTGAGTCAATTGCCTTTTCTTTTAAAAAACACAAGTTTCTGGGTCTGCATTCCTCTCTCTCTGTATGTGTATATGTATTTGTAAATGTATATGTAAATGTGTATGTATATGGGTTTGTATATGTATAAGGATTTGTATAAGTATATGTATATGTATCAGATTTCACCCTGTGGTTCAGCCTGATGTCACACGCAGGTACTACCATGACCCTCCAAGCATGTGTTAGGAGACTTGGTTAACTGACTTACAACCAGTCTATTTATTTATTTTGTCTATTTATTTCCTTACCATAATCTCTGCGCAGTTTAACATGATCCAAGATTCCTCCCTGACATCTCATCAGCTCTCAGAGGGGAGAAATCGTTTTTGGTTATTTTGATGAAATTAAAATGGATAATTTGCATTTGCATCTCCTTAATTTAAGATTTAGAACCTTTGCTGATTCTTCCTGCATTGTCTTGGGACAGCACTTTGGCAATATATTACACTCTCCCTCCCTGTGCAGCCTCTATTTTCCTACTAACTAATGCTGCTAGAGGATATTGCACACAGCTTCCAGTAATTTGACCTCAGGGAGGTAATAATAAACTAAAAATGTTTTTTTAAAGCTAATAAGTATTTGAGTGTCCCAGCTATGGACATGTTCTGTAATTAGCAGCATTATACCATTACAGAGGGCTTCATTTACAAATCCCTCATTCGTGTAAAGTGAATTATTTTAATTAATTATATTAATATATTTTCGGTATTCATTTCATTGCATTAAATAAAATAAATCCAGTAACAATACATAATAGCATGTCCACAAACCATACATACTGTAAATCTTTCAACAGTTACAGATTTTTTTTTCTTCACTTTCATCTCCTCAGAATAAGTAAGGTCAGAATAAATTAACATCTGATATGAGCCAATCACCTTGCACCTGCTAGATGCCATGTCATACAATGAGAGAATGATGTCTTGGACAGATGGAACAGCCCAGAGAATACAGGCTGGCCTTTTCATCTTTCTGTAAGAGGATTTTTTGGCAAAAATACTGCAGTGCTTTGCTTTGGTGTTTCTAGTAATGTACCACACTGCACACCACTGTCATATTACAGTGCAGTATACATTTTTTATTAATTTTATTACAGAATAGGATTGCCTATTTGCCTGTCCCTTCTGTATAATTTCACACCCAATTTGGATGAGGACTTGTGGTTGTTTTATGAGTCTTTATAAAATGTCCTGTAATGGCTACAGTTGCTGAATGCAAATAAACTCTGACTGTGTGTGCACAAACCATCCTGTGTGGGTCTGGGGGAGTGAGAGGGAGACTGAGGGCAAGACCGACGATATTGATTACGCATATCTCAGAGTGCAATCACATCAGCCCACAAAAAGGATTAAGCCAAAATGGCAATTGGTTTATAGTTTACAGCTGTAAGTATAATTGATTGGGAAGCCAGTTCATTTACTTTTCTTTTAATGCACATTCATTAAGCTCCTGTGTTTGTAAACCCACTGAAAGGATATGAATTCAACTACACACTTTCACAATACATATACATAGATGTGTGTGTGGGTTTTTTTTATTCTGAATTATAATCAGCCATCAGTTGTCCACTTATGTTGCAAAACTAACCTTGTGCATTATCCCAATGACCACAGTGTCCTTGTTGGGTAGCGCTAAGGGGACTGTAAACCTTAGGGGTGGTGCCAGAGTGTGATCAATCCTGGGTGTCGGTTAGAACACAGATGACCCAGACGACCCAGATGTTGACTTTATGTTGAGTTGTTGTTGAGTTTAATTGAGAAAGGCGAATGAGCACAGTACAGATCCTAGCACAGCACATGGGCGAAGGCACTTTTTTATTTTCTGACTGGTCTTTGAATAGCCAGCTGAATCGATGTATAATTGTGTGTATTTGTGTATGTGTGTATGGTCTACAAAGGAATACAGAAAGAGATAAAATGACTAGTATACATAACACACTATAATGCACAGTTCACTAATACTATTTATTATTGACACACATTATAGATATAGTAATTTATATCTCTAGCATGTATTAGTATAATTATATCCTCATTAAGTATAAATCAAGTAATTCTACTGGGTGTATAATATTATAAAACATAAGAAGATTAACTAATTGAACATCAAAGACTGCTGCCGCTAGGAGCCCTGAGTTTAACACCGCCATCTTCTGAACTTAATCAAATAATTATGTGACATGGAGGTAAGTAACCTGCCCATTTACTATCAGTGTCACAGCAGTATGTAGAGAACCTGAATACACAGTGATAGAACAGAAAATGTAAACACATTATCAAGGCAAAGAAATAATAACAATAATAATAGCCTGAACGATCACGCAAACAATGCGACTAAAACAGGCTATCTTTGCAATGTAATAATCCACCAAATAAATGTAATAACTAACAACAGTTCGCATCTACTAACACATAAACAAGCACAGAGGTTACTTACAATTTGTCAGCCACGCACACTGCTCTGGCTAAACACAAATAAACTTAAATGGGAGCTAGCAGAATGTATTCTCTCTTTACTTGCATCTGGTCACACTGGGAAGAAGTCGCACTGCACTCATATCACTTCTGAAGGGTAGGGTGTCTACCTGTCAGAGCTTCTCAATGTTTCGGAGGAGCTCTGATGCTGGGGGGACGGTGGACGTCAGCAGCCATTGTTGTGGATGAAGATACTGTTCAAAAAACCTCGCTGGACCCTGGAGAATCCATCCCAGTCGATCCCAGATGGCTGCTGGCCCGCCTGGAGAACCCAACCGTACTGGTTCAGTGGGAGTGATAAAGTGGGGATGATCAGCTCCAATGAGGACCAAGGGCTGGGCGTTCTCGAACGGCTATAGTGGCCGGCCAACTGCTTTTACCTCTTCTGGAGACTGGATACTGGATAGGAGTTTTTTGCTAGCCCCAGGCACGTGGCTGTGAAGGCATCCTTGATGAGGAAGCTGTGAGGCTGGGGAGATGCGGAACATCACTGCTGAACCGCGGAGGGTCTGGATGTTTTGCCTTATTGTTCTCAAGGCTAGATCCTCAGGAGTCCCTCGTCATCCAATCTTCCTTGCTGCCTCTGGGAGAAGCATTGTACTTTCTGACCCATCATCCAGTATAGCATACATATCAAGAGTACAGTTTCCATGGTGGAGGTGCACTCTGATGATCTTTAGCAGGACACGGTTGCAGTTTGCCGGCCTATCCAAGTAAAGCACCTCGGTAGCTGTGTCACAGTAGGGGCAGTATGGTTTAGCTTTACCTTTCCTATTGCCAGGATAGTTTCAGAGGCAGCAGTCTCACTCTCAGGGTGGCCTTTGCCTCCGTGCAGAATTGTGGTAGTGCATTTCCCTTGACGGCCTTCTGGCTTCAGCACAGACCTGTCCTTGTTCCCCTTGCTTAATGACTGGCCGTTGAAGTCTAGGCACCAGGACTCGTACTGAAGCCACTCTAAGTCCAGTAGGGTGTACACAGCGACGGCCTGGTGGAACATGTGACGTCTGAAGTCTGACCTCATCTCTGGTGGTAGCTTGCCTAGCAGATGTGCGACGTGTGACCCACACCTCAGCTCCACATCACCCTCGGGTCCCAGGGTCCTGAGCATGCCTACCAAGGACTGGACCTGCAAACTTCTCAAAGGCTGCAGTGTCTTCACGGCATATATCAGGTGAGTCCATGACACTAGCGATCTTCTTCAATGCAATCTGATGTGGCTGCCTAAACTTCTCATTGAGAGCTGCCATAGTGTCTGTATACGGAGTGGGAGAGTGGAGGTAAGAATCTGCTACTAGGCGAGCCTCGTAGCCTAAGTTTAGATGGGCTGGGAACCCTTGCTTAGCCCCTCAAAACTTGGAGATCACCCGTCATTTTATCCAGGTTCTATACTAGCTGCTCCTTTTCTGTGTCTGATTTCCCTAATTCCTCCTCCAGAGGCCATGGTTTACACTGCAGCATAAACAAGAAAGGAGATAATGAATAATAACGCTAATAACTAAATGATTCCATGCCAGACCAAGGTGCTTTACAGTGAGGAAATATTTCTAGAACAAAAACCTGTATTTGCCCATATACTCTGGGTAACATCAAATCCAGCATGTTGACAGACAAATGTAATTAATGGGAAACACACTCCATTACTTTACCTTTCATGTCTGTTTTGTAGAATATGTTTTGCCATGTACACGTATCTGCAGTTTGATATTGGATATTTTGACATTTCCGCATGAAATTGCCTTTTGATTACTTCCATTACTTCACTGATTTTTAGCTGAAAAACTGCAATGCCACGGTATTGCCTTGGCAGCAGAGCAACATCTTGACCATAATGAAGATGGAAGCAACAAACATACATTTGTGAAATTCAATTACATTCACAAGGAAGGTTGGGATTTTCTGGCTTGTTTGTATACTTTAGTTTTAGTATCATTTGATCATTGTGGATTGTGTTCATTGGTTTATTAGTTTTTTATTATGTGTGTGTGTCAAACAAATAAGTGAATCGATACATAAATATATTTAAATATATTTAAATACTACAGAAACAAAGAAAAGGTTTGGAGAAAAGACACAAATACAATCTGTTTTAGGATGTTTGCAAGGCCCTATTGACAAATAAGCCTACTATTTTGGGACTGCCTATGTTTCTACATAAACAGTGCTGATATGTTGTGACCTAACAGGAGGTTTGACCTGTAGTTCAGATTTCTGAAGACATGTTGCCCACACTGGGTCTGAGGCCAGCTGTTGTCTGTGTCCAGGAAAAGTCACTGAGCCTTGTGTTAAAGCTCTCCAGGGGTTTCAACACAAGGGTATCCATTAACATTTAACAGCTCCCATCCTGCCCAGTGTTATCCATACTGAAGCAGACAAACTCTGTAAATAATGCAGTGTCTACTATTGTCTCTAATAAGAACACATTCGAGCAGTTTAGTAGATAATGTCAAATCCAATCAAGGATCAAGCATTAACATTGAAACGAACAGAAAGATGAAAACCACGAGCAATCCCCCAGATCCCCAGTGCAATAAAGCTTTGCCTCATATCTCCGAGCTTCTGAAGTAATTTTAAAATGGAATCAAGAGTCTGCAAGGCCTCTGACATGATTTCTGTGTCAGTCTTTGCCAGAATCAGAGACAGAATTGTACAGTACCAGACCACATTGTGTACAAATTATATGCTCTTTTACTGCATTAGCATAATTAAAACTGAGCTTATCCCCTAAAACATATAAAACAAAATGCTGTCTGCAAGACTGTGTTACTTCTTTTGAAATGTCAGAGGGTAATTTCTGAGGGGAGATGAAATGGAAGGGAATGAAAAGAGTTGGCTGATGACGAACAGGGATATTTTGGGGTATTTCAGTTCAAATGTTTATTTATAGTCCTTTTTATTTACCTTTTATAAAAGATATGTTGCTTAGTTTGGTTTCATAAACCTTTTTCTTTTTCCTTACATATCTGTTAAATTATACTGTACGATTCGGCACCTTTCACAATTTGGCACTGGAATGTCACGGTGAGCAAAAGCAAACAGAACATCTGCTAATGTTTCTCTCCATGAATCATATACCAATACATGGTTAAAAAAACAACAAGGATTTGTGTGTATTGCATTGCTACACAATCCTTACACAAATATAATACTTATCATAATAATAATAGTTGCATCAAAATCTTAAAATATATCTGTGATAGGATTCACCAGCCTCAGTCAGTTTAGCAACATATGCATGCATTGATTCAGCTAGAGGCGTTGAGTCTGGGGACAGGTTCAGAGTCAATCTGACACATAGTAATTGTGTTACTGAGCATGAACAACGCAGTGTTGCCTGTTTACAAAAATGAAATATAACAAATAATAACAACAGTGATCATAATCATAAACTGTTAGTTTCTTTATTTGTCTTTTAAATAACATTATTATTATTACTCAATTTTTTAACAGACACCCTTATCGAGGGTGATTTACAATTTTGTTACAGTATATCACATTATTTTTACCCATTTATACAGCTGGGCATTTACTGTAGCAAACGAGGTAATGCCAACGCCAGAGTCCTGACCACTACTCCACACTGCTGTTAATAACTATCTGTTAAATGTTATAAAATAATTTTTTTAAATACTATTATTGCTATTATTCTAGTTATTATTTTTTGGAGTAGCTGTAGTAGTAGTAGTAGAAGTAGTAGTAGTAATATTTATGTTGAGTAAATATAAAAAGGCATCATCTCTATACAGTTTTCAAACACAATAACTGAAACCCATTAAGACTGTGGAGAATGGATCTGATGGTAAATAGAATTGAATTTCATGAAAGCATTCTTCTGTTCTTCACAAAATATAACTGTGTTTCCAGGGATGAGTGTATGCATGTGTGTGTGTGTGTTTGTGTGGAGTAATATCCATTAGATTTATTGTGTTGCAATTCCCAGTCCCACTGGTTTTGCCTGAGGGTGACTATATTACATTTCATCACAGTTTCATTTTCTCTCACAGATGAGAAATGGGAATGTTATTGCAGTAATGTAGCATGCATGCGTTAAATCTGATCTCTAATAAAATCAAACACATCTCAACACACAGCACTCCAGCAAGGGGCCGGGGAAAATGAAACACCATCTGTTATCGTATGAAGACTGCCTTATTAAAACATAAAAATCAAACAAACTGCATTGTGAGGACCATAAGGATAATAAATAGAAGAGCAAATAGAATGTGATCATTATACTGAAAATGTCTTTCTTTCAGGTCTTGTTTGCCAAGCACAAGTGACTGTTTAAGCTCTACCTGACAGAATAATGTATTCTGTGGCCATACTGTAAAGCCTGTCAAATGAAAGCCTGTTCCAAGTCTGTCATGCTACAGCTACCCAAACCCGATTACAGACGTGTTTTCAAAAGGAGACGCATGTGCAGACATGTTTACACATAGTGCAGTGCATGTACACGTGTGCAAACAGTGTGCTATGATCTATATATATGTACAGATAGACAGACAGACAGATAAATAGATAGATAGATTGATACCTAGATAGAGAGACAGATACATATACATCAGCAGAAAAACAAAAGACATTTGGGCTGAAAGCTTCACGTTATTATTCTGTGTAGAACTGCATTGAATATAATAAATAATAATCAAATTTCCCTGGAAAGCCAAAGAAGGGATCCCAGAGAATACAGGAATTCACAATTCACAGAGATCAGTCTGTTCCCTACAACTCGGGCAGCGACCAGTCCACACGTGCCTGGGTCTTAAGCAGTGACCCCTGGGTCCTAAGTGGTGACCTCTCGATGACATGACGTGTGTTATTCTCTCACGCTCCATCCTGTTCTTCCAGCTGCTGGGGATGGCTTGCTATCTGTTGCTGTGCAGCTCTCCTCTGCAAATCCGAGGCAAGCTAATGAAATCCCGTGTTCCTGTCTTAAAGCACTACCAGGGGTTCGGTAAAGCAATGTTACCATATTTTAATGGAGTATCTCTCCCCTCCCCCTCCCATTCCCTCTCTCCCTCTCTCTCTTTGGCAAAGCCTTTACTTCACTGTAATCGATTGACCTTTTGCCTCAGGGAAGTCATTTTAAATCCACCCAGAACCAGGGAGCTAAGGTTACTTTATACTGATCACAATATAAATGAACTGATTAGATCCAGGCCAGTTCCAGTTGCCGAAACATGCAATAATTTAGGAATTTTGCCCTCCATGAGACCCTGTGTTTATACTGTTGAATACATATGGTCCAGGGGGTCAGCTGATAATGGGCTTTGGCTTTCATTGTGACACAGCAGAGTGATTCACATGCTCATATACCAGCCCACATCTTTCTCCTAGCCGTCACCTAATAGCTCTGTTATATCTCTATATGATATCTCTTTATTACATTTCCACCTTGTATGTACACACTGTAAATGTCGCTAATAGTATCAAAGAGTATTGGCAATTTGTCCCCCCCAACATATAATGAAAGCACAGGTGATGATGTGAGGAGATCAGTTATGATATGAGGAGAGGGAGTGGATCTGCTTATTTCTAAATGTGAAGCTGCCTCTTTCGGAACAGCGTACTGAAATGCTCTAGGAAAAAAGGTAAGTAAGTAAATAAATAAATTAATACTGTTATTCTGTATTTCTAAATGCATTCTCTCCTGTTGGCCAATTTTCTCCTCTCTCTCCTCGTGGGAGCCACAAGGAAGAGCCTGGCAGCAGCTGTACATTGGAGAGATTTCTGTGCTGAAAGAAGAAGACTGATGGGTCGCATGTGAACTACCCTTCTCTGTTCCAATGAACTTTGTAGGTCCTGTTTTTATCTCCCATCTCTGCAATTCTGGTCATGGACAGCACGGGTTTTCAATATTTCAGTGTTCATAGCATTGTCTCTGCGTAGCTGTTTTGAGATCTTCCTCACTGCCGTTGTGATTTCTGCAAGGTGCTGATTGTGTGACCAGTATCAGTACTCTCGTGCCTGCAGATGTTTTAAACATATAAAGCTTTGTGTTGTTTTGTGATTTGTGTTGTCTGATGAATGCCAATTCACAATGGTGACTGGAACACAGCATATGGACAGATGTTATTGTCACATTCTTCACCATGCCAGAGATGGGTGATTATGCTGTTGATTGCTGTGTGCTGGCATTTAAAACCACTTTCTGTGGGAACTCAGGACATTTAAATCCCAGCCTGACATGGCACATCTACAGTATCAAAGGCAGTACAATCTTCACCTGTTGCAGATTATCTTCACCTTGAGTAATAAACCACTAATTGATTCAGCTGAGTGAACAGGAGCATGCTTGGCAAACGCAACCATAACGAGGGCTGGGCACCCCTACTCAAAGGCATGGAGACATAGGAGAGGAAAGAACCCAGGCCCTTTACATGGTAACACTTTACAATAAGGTACCATGATTCCTCATGAATTAATATATGAATACCATAAGATTTAAACATCAATACATAATGAACATCATTTGAGTTCTGATGTTGAGAACATGAATCCACATCCTAAATCTAACCCTAACCATGTTATACATGTGATTATAATAAGAACTCAGATGAAGTGCATGACATATTCATGTGTTTATCTTGTGGTATTCATATATTAATTCATGAGGAATCACAGCACCTTATTGTAAAGTGTGACCCTTTATTTCAGGTCATGTATGTTGTGATTAGTGTTTACTGGACATTAGGGTGACTGTATTTAAAGATATATAAATCCTTGCTGAAGGGCAGAATGAAACTCACCCCTATGCATCTGGAGTAGAATGACTCAGCCTGCTTGTATTTTCTTGACTGTGTTTAAACTCGATCTGGAGTAAATCAACAAACTTGTCTTTCCTCACAGAGTGTGAAGGCGATGATAAATACATGCTGGGGGATTTCTCTGAAAAGTTAGACAACATTGAAACACAGATATGAGATAGACAGGGAGAGAGAAAGAGAGAGAGAGAGAGAGAGAGAGAGAGAGAGAGAGAGAGAGGAAAAACTAATTTCCAGTAGTTATGTTGTCATTTTAAAGTGCTATCTTCAGACAGTCATTAAGTAAGTTTTCTGTTGTTTTAATTATCGACAGTAAAGCAATCTGTTCATAATTACAAACATTTGCTTGTAGCAATTACAAACAGTTGCTTGTAGCAATTTAATTTGCCTGTTCTAATCTTGTCTGTAATTAGAGCAAACACAAGCAGGGCTCTGGAGTTGTTCAGCTTCCAGGCAAACAAGACAAGACTGAATCCTCCATTATATTAAACTACTTAATGCCTCTGGTTTCCACACACTGACTTTACATTTTGACATTTCTTACATTTTAATCAATTTCTCTGACTTTATTACACATTACAAAGTCTGCTCGTTTATTGTCTTTTGCTGGAGAACTCATTCTCAGAGTGGTTGTTTTAATAAATCCCTTGAAATTGTAAAAACCATTCAGTGCTGGTCCAGTGTCTAGAAGAATAAGATCACAGTGTTGTTTGTTTTGCGCTATAGCCACAGGGTGGATACTCCCACTATTTGTTGATCTATCATTTAGAATCTACTTCATATTCTGAATTAAAATCTGATAAGTTAATCGGAGCAAACCAGACGCAGATCCCCCACTCCATAGTCTCAAAAAGCATTATTTCAGAGAATCTGAATGTTCAAGACATCTCTGCCAGATACCTACAGTAACAGGAAAGACATGTAGCACACAGCTCAGTTTCAGATTCATAAATGCAAAATGATAAACACACACTACTGCAGTAACAGTCCACTGTGTTCTATAAGAAAACAAGTAGGAGACAGCTAATGGCTTTTATAATAAGCAAATAACACCACATAAACAAATCTGTGTTGGGGGGTGGCAGGTGTTGGATTATAATCCTAATAGATTTTTTTAACATCCTGCTGAACTCCTATTGCAGGAAAGTAGAAAGGACACCAGTGTAATTCCCGTTGGACATTCACACAAAAACTGTATGGCTGGTATTTGAATGGAATGGAAATTCAATAATGGGACATTTTGTAGTATTATTTGTTCTATTGTTAAATTGCAGTCAATATAAGAAAGTGAAGAATTCACCCTCAGGACTGTTTTTGCTCATCTTACATCGCATACAGAGCAAGTATTTGCTGTATCCATAAGAGAAATAAGAGGTTAAAAGCATATATCTTACACTGTTAATCCAAAATATTCCAAGCACGTAGATACACTACCCTGGGACAAAGCGCTGGACTATTAAAGCTAAGCCAAAGCCTACCACTCCCCACCCCCCCCCGAAACCCCCCTGCCTACGTCCAGAATTCAGTGCATGCTGTAATTTACTGTCCAGTACCAGCTCACCCCCTGCACTCACAGACACACACACTGCATATTACAATAATAATAAACTCCAGAGGTATATCTTTCAGTTTCACCTGAAATCTAAATCTATCATGTATATTTTTATTTTTTTGCTTTCATTTTCTTATTTCATTTTTATTCTGTGTCTCAGATGATAGCTATTAATTCCCTTCAGAGGGTACTTGATGGAAGGCTAACAACATTTTGTATTGTTGATATACTTGTGACTGAAGCTGCATGCTCTCAATTACAGATGAAAGACAGCTGGTAACCTGGTTACAGATGGGCTGTGCTGTTTAGATGATGTCAACTGCCTTTATCACAATATGCTCATTGAGCTTAAAATAGGCTCAGCAGCCCTGTTCTTGTTCAGGCAATAATATTCCCTAATATCACTGAAGAGATGGTTAACTGTGGATCTGTTTCCTTAATGCAATTACAATCCTGTGCAATAATTATTACCCCTGTCCCTGGTGTTGACACAGACTGGCACCAACATTGATGTTTGTACTGTGTTATTAAATTAAAATGCATGCTCTTTAATACAGCTGTAAGGATAATAGCTCAACTGTTTTTACATATTTTTTGAAGCGGGGAAAAAATTGCTGGCAAGAAGAGGTCAGTGCTCATGAAAGGACTGGAAAAGGCACTAGTTTTTTAAGTGTCTTTATTCCCTAACCATTAAACCCAGATTGGATTTCAAATTGAAATAATTCCACAAATGGTTTAAAAGAGAGGGGGGGGGATATAGAGGGAGAGAGGCAGAGAGACAGAATTTGGAGGGATGGAGGGGGAGGTGAATATTAATATTGTTCCCCAAATTTACTTAATTTAATACTTTCACTGTCAACAGGCAGAAACAGATAGACAGTGTTTAAGTATTTGTTTTATGTCTTTACTAAGCTTTTACAAAGAGAAATTGAATAACATTCTCCTAGTTTTGGTTCCACTATATTATTTTAACCTTAAAAAAAGATGCAAAAATAGTAAAATATTGAAAGCTAAGCATTTTCTCAATTTAGGAATTTAAAAACTGTGTTTGTGTGTGTATGTATATATGTATATATCAAGATTCAAGATATACATACACACACAAACACAGTTTTAAAATTCCTAAATTTGATGATGATTATTCTGTGATCTGAATTGAAATTGCATAATGTTACATAATGAACGGAAGCTTTAGCTTTACACCATACAATTAGAAAAAAGGAAACCTAGCTGTTGACCTTTGCACATCTAATTTCAAGAACCTTTTATACCGAACACAGTTTCATCAAGCATAATGTTCATAGACTTATTTTTTATTTGTCTTACAGCTTAATAAATGACTTGGAATGACAAATGGGATTCAAGATTTTCTCCCCATCACAAACACACAAAGCCAGGCAACATAATAAACTCTTGTCAAGTCAATTTCATAAAATGAACAACCGGATCAATTAATCAGTGAAAATCCACGACACATGTAAACGGAAGGACACGTGCCACCATGATCAGTAAACAAACATGCATAAACCACGGCTTTGCAGTCTTAATGAATAAATCGTTGAAGATGTAACTCTTTTATCACACGCTGAAATTCTACACATACAAACAGGTCTACTATACCCCCCACCCCTCACCCAAACATACACACTTACACACACACACACACACACACACACACACCTCCTGC
This sequence comes from Amia ocellicauda, assembly GCF_036373705.1. Classification (NCBI taxonomy): domain Eukaryota; kingdom Metazoa; phylum Chordata; class Actinopteri; order Amiiformes; family Amiidae; genus Amia; species Amia ocellicauda. Next base: position 15,855,491 of record NC_089858.1, on the reverse strand, counting down.
TCCCCTATACACATCTGCTGCTCTCTAAGTCATTCTTCCCTCTTCTAGCTGAAATTGTCACAGTTGCACACAAAGCAATGCATATTACTGGAGCACGGCCAACAGAAATTAAACTCTTCAGACAAGATAAACATCATATTACTTCATTACCCTTTTAAAACACATGCAAATTAAATCCATTATTCCCTTTTTCACAGAAATGAAGTTCATCTGGCTTGTATTCAATGGCTCCTTTTGTCATAACTGACCATGAATGGCTGAACTGTGTGTCTGTGTTGCCCATTTCCCATTGCTGAATTAAACATTAATACCGCTTGACAGTAATAAATAACATTTATCACAATAGGGATCTAATAATGATTCTGCTGCTAAGTCGGCTCATCAGAGCCTATCAGCTGACAACTGCATAAATGTGATTAGCATAGCAGCTGCCTTTGACAACTGTATCTAAATCATTTTAATGCAAGACAACTCTTTGATCTGCCTTTCATGTTAAATTACAGCTGAGCACTAATCCCCCATCTTGTCCTTCTTCTTCTTAATTTTCTTCTATTTATTATTATTAGTAGTAATAGTAATAGTAGTTGTCAAAGTAGCAGTTGATATAATAACACTAGTAGCATCAGTTTTATGATCAGTAAGGTATGATGCCTTTTATTTCTATGTTTCAATTTGATTAAGAAAATGGGAAAAGTGTTCCTTTGGAAAGGTTTAAGTATGAGCAAATGAATGAATGAATGAGTGATTGTCAGAGAGGTGAGTGTTTCTGTAGAAAAGTATGCAGGTCTGAGTCTTTATATGTGTGGCTGTTTGTCATAGATCACGAGTCCAGCGATCAGAGGGGATTGGTAATTACAAACACAACAGATAACTCCAAATAAAGTCATTGGATCTTATTCTGGGAATTATATAGCTGTCTCAGCACATCCTGGGAGGTAACTGCCCTCCTGCCTGTTATTACCAGGGGTTCGTACTGCAGCGAGGATCCCTCCTGGCTCCTCACACTCTCGAGAGCCAATCTAAGAGTGACGGGTTTGTTGCTGCTGCAGTTGACTTACAGGCTGGGTGACATTGTGACTCTTCTCCCCTTTACTGTGTTCATGAAATTATGTATTTTTGGTAATACATGATGGATGTTCTCCTTATGTAACAATGCTTTAGCCGATTAAGTGAGATAATTGTCTGTTTATTCAAGGTTTTGATGATTAAAGATCACAATACACACCTATTTGCAGCAACAAATCATCTTTGTTGCCTTCACAACAAATATAACACAGCTCCATGAAAGCCATGCTCACTCTCACTCTGAAATAATGTTCAAATGGTGTAAGCATTTCAAAATAATTGCATAATGTGTAACATAGATGAATGGTTATGGATATACATGTAATAAAGTACTTTTCTTGTCATATTTCCAAGATGTATTATCTGTAATTATATAGTAATCACCAATCTGCATGTGTATGATAAAAAAATGAAATAATTGTCTGCTTATGTGTTAATAGCTTATGGAGTATTAATTGCTGCAGATCAGAGTTCATATAGTTATTCATTATAATAACCACCCTTATTATATGCCATTCGAGTAATTCATTTGCATGATATTAAAATAATCCAGCCCGTTTAATAAAAAAATAAGAACATAATAATAAACATAAAACGCTTAATGACATTTGTTTGCAAAATTATACAATTGGATCTCATGGAGTATTTATTTTTAGTATTTAATATATCCATAACGTTAATTGATATGCCTAGAAACCCAGAGAAATGTACTCAAGTTAATCATCTAGCTTGATTTATAATTAGTATAATCTGTTATGCAGAAGAATTGGGGAGAAGTCTTGCCTTGCAGTGTTTCAGTTGTTGTATTTAAAGGGTCTAAGCCTAACAGCACCCTGTATGTGTTCTTATTGGCTATAAAGCTTCAGCCCTTCTTGGTGTTAAAAGATGCCATCTGAATCACGGCTAATTATTTTGAAAACCATGACAAAAGATACAGACAAGACTGAAATCTATTTCATTTTGGTAGTCTCAGCTGAGACAATAAATATATTTTGTAAAAATCTGTAAAAAAAAAAAAAAAAAGATCCACGTTAAGCAAATCCCAAATTAATATAACATGTTGTAGGTATTCCTCCAGAGAGAAGCACGGCTGCCTGGCATTGTCGGGGAGTGTGCAGCTCTGTTGCGGATTGCTGCTGGAGGTCCCCCGTCCCTGAAGATTCAAAAATCATCCAGCTCATTACCACATCATTTCCTTAAATCTCCTTGCATATTTTATGATTGAGTTTTTGTAGCTGTACATGAACACGCTTCACCCAACCCCCAGATCATACGTCATTCAAAGCTGTCACTTTCCCAAGCATGTAATGGAATACTCATACTGTATATTTATAATATATGTTTAAATGTGTATTATAAACAAATTTAAAATGTATGACAAATATGATAAATATATGAGTCTTCTATACAGGTTGTAACATAGTGGCGAAGCATTACAGTGACATCACTCCCTTGGGTTCTCTGGAGAACACACATCTCCCACTGAACCCAGATGGGGGTGAGGTCCAGCTTTTTCTGCAGTTTTCAAGGCTCTGGTGCTCAGAGGAGAGCCTGCAGTGACCAGCCAGGACCAGCTGCAGATACTATCAATGTTCATGTTTCCTACACAACCTCCCAAAACATCATATATTTTAGAGTGGATATTTGAGAGCAGGGGACTATGTTAACTTCTAGTGTTGCACCAGTGCTAAGATGTATCTGCCAGTGAATTAAAGATTGCCTATACAATTATGTTTATTGATTAAAGTGGTGCTATTGCTTTCCATTGAGTCAATCAACAGGAATTTCCAATATCAGACTGAAAGCGGACCACTGCACGTCTATTTACCAAATTTGCTGTCCACAGCTCCCTGTAACACACACACCCCTAAATACACACAACAAAATCCCCTTAAAAGAGATGAAAAGCAAGAAGTGTGTTTTCAAATATATATAATTTTGCTCCCTGGGGTATTTCTAAAGCTGTATAAAACACATACCTGTAATTTATATCATGAACATATTTACACTTTTCTTTTGCAGTAAAGGGGTAATGTTTCTCTCTCTCCCATTTAAACAAATGTCTTCTCTGTAGATTTTCAGCAGGTGGAGGCATGGCATCTTGCCCCTGATCTGACCTTTGACCCCTATCAGAAGACAGATACAAATAAAACGGTCATTACTGCGGTAATATATATCTGTGAAAAACAGAAAGCACAGTTACAGATATTTTACTAAAATCATTGTTTGTTTTGTATTGTATAGTATGGCTACATTTGTAGGAAGCATAATGCAAGTTCATGTACAAATCTTTTCTAAAATAAAATGCTGCTATACACATAGATAGATAGATAGATAGATAGATAGATAGATAGATAGATAGATAGATAGATAGATAGATAGATAAAGGAATCTGGTTGTACACAATAAAAAGCCAGCTGCCTGATCTCAAGAAGCCCATGGGCCATAATACTGGTTTACTTAACACCTGTTATTTTTTCTGCAAACCTTGAGTGACTCTGGTTTTAAATCAGTCACAGCATTCTGTGAACTTACTTTGCAAAACTGATATGTTTAAACTTTTCATTTCCTTTCTTTCTTTCTTTCTTTCTTCTTGTTCTTGTTACCAGCCAGTTGTGATTCAGAGCCCAGAGAAGACTGCAGGCAATCAATTTTCTCGGGAGTAAATAAGGAGTGGGTTATATAATCAATCTTTGGTCGAAAATCATAATATTGAACACAAGTGTCAGCAATTCCATTAACAAGATTAATTCATCCAGTTTTACATTTACAATTTTTACAAGAACAACATTGATTCCCAGTGTATTTATCTGACATAATTTCCTCCCCTTTTCGTCCTTAATTTGAATCCAAAAAGTGTATCAATTTAACATTGCTGGAAGGGGCCTGCACAGCACCAGTGAATAAATCTCTGTTATTATTAGCCAGAACTCCTGTCAGTGCCATACGTCTATTAAACAGATCATAATTAATTGCAACACTAAACTATTCTGTTCAATTAACCATGGGGGAATATGACAGACTTGCAAAGATTGCTTCCCTGCAATATGAAAAGTAATAAGTTTGATATATGTATTGATGTACCAGTACTTCTTCAATAACTAATATGTTTATTTTACATCTTACTCTCCATACCACTGTGGTTTCAAGTGGATTAAATCCATAGATTAACACTACTACTACTACTACTACTACTACTACTAATAATAATAATAATAATAATAATAATAATAAACTTTACACATCCTGTATACATTACCTATTTAGGAAAAACATAGGTTTTCGTTTCTTTTTTAAAGCTGATAAGATTTAAAAGCTTAAAACTACAAGCTAATGGTGAAATGCTATCAATTAATTGCAAGATGTCAGCCTGTATTCCTGATCTGCTGGTTGCTCAGTTTTTATTTTGCAGCATCTAGCAACTGTACACCCAACATCATCAGTGGCAACATCACCACCATCCACATCATTAATCTCCCACTCAACTAAAGTAACCTCATTATCTTACATCTAAGTGTGACCCTGTGGCCCTGTGTGTGTTTGCAGTCTGAAACAATAAAATAAAATAAAACATCTAAACAACAACAAAAATCAGGCCACTTATTTTCTTCTTCCTTCTTTTATTATTTTTAGTCATGTGCATTTGCATTACATTTTAAATAAATGTTATTCACTTAGCAAAGCATGCAAGGATAATTTCCTCTAAAAACACTTTTACTCTCTCAAATTAAAAGTCATAATGTGGCAGTATAAAGTCTTAATTTTTCCACCGCATAATGTATTGTCCCGTAAATGTGGATTAAAATATTATTTTATATACAGCCCTGGCGGAAAATGAACAGCAGCCCCAAATGACATTTTTCCCTGAACTAAATGACCAGAACATCATTTATAATTTATGATTTCTATTATCTCTCTACTACATCGAGTGTACAATAAATTTTTATAGTAGCTTTTACATTTATGTTTAATGAGAAGTGTAAGAAATATTTATGCGCCTACTTGTACTGTGAGCAGCAGAACAGTCAGTTGTTACAGTATTACATTCTAAAGATTGCGCCACCAGCTGCATCTGTTACACTTAATTCTAGAAAGAAAAAAGAAAAGAAAACTGCAAATATATTATCATTGACAATTTCATCCCCAGCATACAACTCCAGCTTGTTTCTCTTTGTTCTGTTAGTGCCAGATCAATCTCATATTTAATACAATCAGATGTGTTGCTCATATTAATGAACAACACGATAAATGTACAACTTCCTGTGTCGATTGTGAAAATTGTGAAAGTGATTATCAAGTAGATGAAAGACTTCATTCTACACATAGGCTGGGGAGTTGGGGGGGGGATGAAAAAGGTCAATGCATTACACATGTGCTTAACAAAATGAGAGCTAGGGCATCAGATGTGATTTACACCAGTTAATTTGGCAGGAAATGCATTGAAAATGATTACTTTAAATAACTAAACTCTCGCCAGGCTACATACAATTCACCAGAGTATTAGATTTCAATGGAGATCCAAAGTCAACTGATTGTAAATGCATAATATTTTTAGTTCTTTTGTTAATATGAGGTGATTGAAATATTCAGACTGTTTCTCTCTGATTGTCATATTGTCTGCAGTGGGAGGTGCACCCAGCCGTCGCATCACAGACCCAGAGAAGAAGAGGCTTATTGTCCAGTGTTGGCAGTCAGTCAGCCTGGTGGCTTGTCGTCTGTAATTGGATCTGGTCAGGGAGAAGGGTGTCGGTCCATAGATGACAGTCAAGCCTTGCATCTGGTGCTTGCAGAAGGAGGACTATCGTTTTACCGATCTTTAACCAGCAAAGGCTGTGCTGCGCAGAAGTGTTGGCTCAGCAGCGTCATTAGTTAGGGAGCTGGCATTAAAGCACAGTGGATCAATGCCATTGAGGCAGTGTAATCCCATTCAGTGACGGAATGTAAAACATGGTTACCCATTGACCCAGCATGGCAGCCAGAATGGGGGGAGGGGGTTAAGATTTACTTAAGAAACGAAAAAGATGAACAATCCCTACTCTGGCCATTATTTCTTTTCGATTACCACATTGAGATTTGATACAAGCAGGGAAGGGAAGAGATAACAGCAGCCACAGGTACAGCGTGATGTGTGTTTGTTTCACACCAAGCGCGGTGTGTGTGTGTACTGTCATTTGCAGCAGCTCAATCTTTTTCCTTGCGGCGGGTGTCTACATTGTCAAGACAGAAGCCAGAGTCGGAGCTGGAGAATCAGATGTACCTAAATAAAGTAACGGAGCAGACACACATGCCCTCAATGTGTCATGATTTGATGGTCTAAAAATGTTACAGGACCTGACAAATCAAACCCAAGTGGTTTAAATGTGCTTTTAAAGAGACTGCGGGAGGGTGGCATGGGGTAAACTTTTACAACTTTAGGAAGGTCTAGTGATGTTAGAAAAGATAGTACTTGTTTAAAGACTTTTGCTTAAGCTTGATTAGGTCTGTTGTGCTTTACTATATACTCCATAGATCTTTTGCAGATTTCAAGATTTTAACCTGATGGTCAGTTTGGGATAACCAGTTTACCCTGTTGGTTTTAAAAAACTTTTATTGGCCTTCTTTATTATTTTATTATTATTGTTTTTGTTTTTTTATGTTCCGCTGAAATACTGTGCACTGATAAAGCAGGGACACTCCTTATTTGGCCTTATCTGTGAAGCACTGAAAGTAAATGTGCGTGGGGCCTTCTTATCTGACACATCGCAGTTGTGTGGCCGTACCCCCCCCCGGTCTACACACACGGGCTTGTCATTCCATATGCCAGCGGCTGCAGCTGACATCACCGGATGGAAGGGTACAAAGTAAAATTAAATTGTCTTTGTCACCTGAGCATTAAGGACTGATCAACACATGTCAATACTAATGTAAATTGAATCAAAAGCAGGCTCTGTGGAAGGGCCACTCGCGCCACCCCTGACCCTGGGAGAGGCAGTATGGGAAATGAGATCGGAGCCCAGAGATGTTGTTCGCAACATTAAATCAGGGGTTTCAGCTTCTAGACCTCAGTAGGTTGTGTCATTTCTCGTGCAGAGGAAGGTATGATTTGTTTATGAGGAGTAGCTCAATTGGCGAGATTCTATAGAACTACAATTAGGCACCACTGGATTTGCCAGGATTTTAATAGCAGTAGGAATTAATTAGTTCTTGCAGAGGTTAATAATGTATGAACCCAACCCTGGCTCTGCCTGCCTTACTCTAATACAGAAAATATTTCAGTAGAGCGCAGCGGTTGATGGATACCCTGCACAGATGTCCTGAAGCCTGTTATTTAGCTGCTGTCTGCTGTAATGTTTTCATTCAAATGTAGCACTTGGTAGCATGCAGGTTTGCTCCATAAAAACATATTGCTGTACCACTGTGACTTGTCCTCGACCAAACGTATAACACAGTTATAACCATAGTGGAAATAAAGGAAGTCAATAGTAGTGCTGGGAAGACTGCTTATACACAAATAGACTGGCACTTGACAGGTGCGCAAGGAGATTTTTTTACTTGGATTTGTAAACTTGTGTTCAACACAATTTAATATATTCACATATATGTTAAATTTTAGATAAGCTGTTAGTGTTTGCTCTCTGTCTCAGATCGTGTGACTCTGTCATTACCCACCCCACACACCTATTGGTATTCATTCAACACTTAAGCCAGACACACAGAAAGACAGACAGTCAGAAGAGACCTTTCAGCCTAGAGGAGATAATAGGATCTCTGGCTCCCTCAGTTGCCTGTATCTTATTGGTCTGAAAGATCTTTAAAGATCTTAGGGAATCTGCTCCCACAATGTGACAATGTAACTCGTTCCAGACTTCAACTATGCAGTTGTATTTGTGACGTCAGAGGAAATTAAGAATATGTATCCAAACCTTCATTTCTATCTAATATTTCTATTCCATTTGTTTTTCTTTTCCCTTCATTTTTTTATTTTTATGTGGTACTTTATTAACCCAACTTGTCGATGTTCATATTAACTAGCATGGATGTTTAATCTATGGTGGTGATGATGTATGTGATGACTCATGAGAAAGTGTCTTCTCAACTTGCTGTGTTTATAATTACTGCATTTCCAAACATAAGTCATCTTGGCAGTAAATAAATGACTCAAACCAAAACATTTTATTTATTTTGTTTTTTTTGCACACACGTTTTTGAGAAAGGGAAAGAAACCAAAATCTGAAACCTAAGCTGTTTTCTTTGGATGTTCTTTTATTCTACAAATAATATTCACCAGAGTGAGTGGAGCTTCAATGCATATTGATTACTCTAGAGGCCTCAGGGTCTGCTCATGGATAAAGCTGCAATTAAAATATTTTCATTATCCATAAATTGGAAATCTGTCTCCTTAAACAGTGGTATAAAACTGCACGTATCTGTAAGGCCAGTATTTGTTCACGTTTGGACTGTGAACTGGAACTCATGGGATAGAACGTGATCTGAACAAGCTCAGTCTTGGCCGCAGTGTTTGTTTGTTTGTTTGTTTGTTTTTTCACTTGTTGAGGAAATAAGCTCTGTATGGCAGCTTAAACAGTGACAAACCGCTTCTGAGTGTTTGTCTCCATGCAGCCAAAACCGTTTCTTCCTGTTAAAACTTGCAATGTGAGGCGGTTTTTCTGCTTTTCACCACTTAGCCTCCCATTCAAGAGTCAAAGCCCTTTTTACAGACTTCCTATGTGTGCATGTGTGAAGTAACTGAAAGGTTAGTGCTCTTTAAAAAGCAAGGGGAAGGTTAGGGTTAGAAGATCTACAGTTTGCTAAAGTGAGATGGTGGAAGCAGGGAAAAAAGCTACATGCTAAATAAATAAATACCATTCTGTTTAACAAACACAATCTTAATATTAATGGCAGTACATTGTTTGATTAATAACCCACATTTTTAAATACAATTAGTTTGCAGTCATTTGTGATCTGTGCAGAGTGTTTTTAATTAGATTCTTTCTGCCAGTGTGTCTGAGTCACTGTCGCTTAAATAAACCATCTAATAATAGCTGCACAAGGCCAGTCGAGGCCAGTCAAGACCAGTGCATTTCAATAGTAAAAAGACAAAGAATCGTTTCAACTGTGCTCTTTTATGTATGAATCACATTTCTTTATTGAAAGGTTGTGATGGTGGACATTATGAGCATATAAATGTCCTCTTCTGCTTGTGACACTGATGTTTAAATAGGAGGGCAAAGCCTTTGTCTGCTGTGTCATCCAGCTGCGACAATTTGTATATGGAGAAATAAAAGCAGCCGGTATTGCATTTACAGCATGTAGGATGTGGGATAATGAACTGTTAATGCAAAGAACATGTTCATTTTATGTAACTGGTGAGGGCACTGCCGTGTATTGTGTTAACTTATCGAAAAGAAGAGAGAGTGGCAAGAAAGATGCATATAGGAAAGGTGTAAAATATGTGAAGGCGACTCTGCTATGAAACTGATTATTATGAAACAGTGTTTCAAGAGGAGATATCACTCACTCCCTCTGGTGTTGTCCAGGTGCCTACGTTAGTAATTTAGTTATCTTTAAACAGACAGGCCCATGTCTAAAATCTCAAAATCTATTTTCTGTACAGAATACAATGAGTGTTTATTTTTCAGTAATACCGGTAGTTGAAGGAATTTCATCCTTAATTCATACGTGTGATCCAGTCCTGTGTTATGTGATGCTTTTGTTTTTTTTCTTTAAGCAGCATGTTGGTCATACATATGGCGGCAGAGGCCTAACGTAAACAGAGTGGACGTGGGGTTAGCTTTGTAGTAAATCATTGTCAGAGAACTAAACTGATTTCATTAACAGCAAGCAGATGGATCAGCTTGCAGTGCCGGGTTTATCTTGCAAGTCTTCCACGATGCTTGTTAAGAGCAAACAATAGCTCTGTAGAAACTTCTGTCTGAAGTCGACTCACAGGGGATTAATGTAAATTCCATTTAACAATTCTTGTGCCCGCGCATCAATCATTGAAGATATGACAAGGTTCCTTGTTAAGGATGAACAGTATAAACACACCTGCTGTAGCCGACATGATTTTCCCTGCATCTACACCTGTCGGGTTCACTGCATCAAGATGTGATTTAGCACGCTTATTATTCTGATGACACTAATGTCTGTTCTTTATGTCTCCTTATGCAGTTCCCCCCGTCTGTCCCTGAGATAAACAGATCAGCACACCAATGTGGCTAATCAGCACAGGAGATATTAAACATACCGGTACAGTGCTTCCTGCCTGCTCATATTCAATATAATTTCTTCAACATTTAAATCACTTTTGTTTTTGTTTCACTATTGCCCACAGAAAGACAAAGATGTTCCACTGACCCTTACGAGATAAAGAGTGTATGTCACGAGAGGTGCTTTCTGAGCTCATTTAATTTCTTTATTTGTTTTCACTTCATTCATTTATTTATTATTGTGTGCATTTCTTTATTATCCACTTGTTTAAATCACTTATTGTTGCTTTACCGGTTGGCTTAATTCACAAATTGTTTAACTCTTCACGTGTGTTTTCAATTACTTGCACAAGTTCATTACAGCACTAAACAAGGCACACCTGCCCAGACTAAACGAGAGTCCTCACCTTGCCCAACCAGCACACTTTTCCAATCACCTCTCACTCCAAGACTAAAACGCTCCCAGTGTATAAAGACTGCCTGAAATTCACGGAAGGGAGTGCACTTGGGAGCACAAGCACAAGCACAAGCACAAGCACAAGCACAAGCACAAGCACAAGGACAAGGACAAGGACAAGGACAAGGACAAGGACAAGGACAAGGACAAGGACAAGGACAAGGACAAGGGTTATACAGTCTTTATATTCATTGCTGCTTTTTTACATACCTTACAGTGCCGGCGGAGATGAGGTCCCTTTGAAGCCATAGAGGTCTGGAGCCTTGATCGGGTCAGCCTGGGGAGAGAGATTCGCTGTAAAAGGGGGGGTTTGTAGGTTTTATTTATCACCCCGTGTTAATATAGGCAAATTTAAGTATAATTTAGTAGCTTTAGCCCTTGATCATGTGCAGCAGACGTCGGTGTCCTGCTGCACCCCTGTTGCTGTAGTTGATTGTGTAAATAAATCCATTTACCTTGCTCAGTTGTCCATGATGCATTCCTTGGGATTCTGCCCAGGGAGAAGGGGATTTGTGAGCCCCATCTCGGTGTAACTAAAATATCTGGGTGGCGTAGTGAAATTAGTGATTCAGTGTGCACGTACCCCAGTGGCACTGTCATATGTACATAGGCGCTGTCTAAATCCTTTGCGTTTCATTTTAATGGTACTGCTATCATTGTGATCTGTAGTTGCAAATGGCTTATGAAGCCTGCAATATTTAAGTTGAAATGGATTGTGAATCACAAATACAAAGCAAAAGAAAAGTCATTGCAAACCCCTTAACTGGTCCATTAATCAGTCAACTAGTTCATCTGTTGCTGAAAATGTTGTTTGACATTTGTGAAACTGAAAACAAGTGGACTGAGATTTATATTTTTAACCGGTTTTAATTGAGTACATTTCACGGCTCTGTTGACTAAACCCTGTTCCTAAACTACACCGCACACCGGTTTATTTGGTTTATTTGAATTGTATCTGCAGCTTGGGGTTCTGTTCTCTTGAACTATTGCAGATCGCCTCATCTGAACCCAATCCAGATTTTTTTTATTTAACCATGTCAGAAGCTGAGCCTTAAATCTAGCAAACTGGGATTAAATACTGACCAGGCTGGATGTGGGGGCTTTGATATACTGACCTTGGAAAGACTGAGCACTGGGAGAAATGAAAAAAATAGCAGCAGAATAACTCTGAAGGAGAAACACATTATTTTGATTACACAATTTATTCAAACCAGAAATATGATTAATAAAGACTCCATATTAACTGAACCACAATAATAATAATAATAATAATAATAATAATAATAATAATAATAATAATAATAATAAACTGCAGGGAGTGACAATTCATAAAGACATGTAATAAAGAAAATGGAAAGCCATGAGTGTGACCCTAAAATCTGAAAAACAATTCACTCCAGTGTAAATATGCAGGGCTGAACTCATTAGTTATGTATAAACCTGTTAAATGAATTAAGGAAAACACAGCCCTTGTCTGAGAGAGGAGGAACAGACTGGTACAGGGATAAAAGCGTACTTCTCCCCTGTTTTATAAAGTCACTGTAAATCCTGCTGCCTAAGCTAAAACAGAGAAGAGTAAAGAGACAAAAAAAGAAAACTCTTGACAGCTCAGAGGCATTCATATTTACTAGCTTGCTTTATGATTGCCAAGAGCAATCACAAAGTACGAAATAAAGCTCTTTTGAAAAATCAATTTTAAGATGTAACACACTATATCGACTCTGAAGGGATAATATACTGAAACTGACAAAAGAAAAAAAACTTAAAAAACACAGAAATCTCTCATTGACATTCAAGAGGTTTGGTGGGTATTGTGGGGAGGTGTGCGATGCATTCAGAAAGAGAGAGATTTCTCAAGTGCTGTCTTCATCTCTGTCTGTAAAGGGTCACCCCAGCCCTCTTGGAAATGGGACTCAGAACCCTTTTTTTATCAAGATGCTGCTATATATCAAATTTCCATGAGTAATTGCTTTTGCTTTTGTAGTGCTCCTCTCAATGTGGTGCACATTAGCAGGATCAGCACAATAATGCACAACACATAAGTTCTTCCACTGGCCTGTTACTACTGGGCCATAAAGAAACCACTGCTTCATACTGCAAGCACAGAGAGACAGGAAACACATGCATTACATGAACACAGCATTCCCTGGTTAAATACGTGTGTGTGTGTGTGTGTGTGTGTGTGTGTGTCTTCTATATCTATGTAAAGGAATATCTGTGTATGTGTACACAGCTATTCATACCCATCTGGACAGCTTTGTAAGTCACAGCCAGTTCTCAACAGTTACAAACATTCAGCTTATTGAAGTGTCTGGGGAAGAATTTCATCCAGCAGTGGATTAAGAGAGGTTAGAGACGATCATGGAACTGCATATATACTGCCCATGTAATTGGATTGGGGGGAAAGGGGGAGGTGAATGACAGAATAAGTTGTTAACACACCATTATAAAGAGATTTGACAAATAAAGGGTTGTAGTTTCATCACCAGGAGGGTGTCTCTTTTTGGGGGGGCAGATGGAGTCATGGAGTTGTTTGCTTGGGTACTTCAGCATTTCTCTAAAACATTTAGCGGGCACTCCATGCAGTTCTCTTGCACTAAGGTCTACTTATCGATGAATCAGCAGTGTCTGGACTGTACCTCCCCTGCGATGGAGTCAGGGTTGGAAGAGTGTTTAATGTTTAGTGTAAGCTAAGAAACCAGATCTCCACATTTCTCCTGCAGGGAGATCAATGGTTTGGTCTTAGATCATGTGTGACAAGACCCCAAAGAGACAGCTCTGGGTATTAATCACTGACTTGATTACCCGGTGAGATGGAACAAACCCAGCCAGCTCACGATACCTTCACTGAGGCATCCAGATAACTGCCGCCTCCTCAGACCTGCAGCAGCATTTGTTAAAAATAATTGTATTCCTGAAATTATGGATGCATCTCATTGTTCCAACAAAACTATTTTCCCTACCTTCAGTTTTCACTTCTGAGGAGCCTTAATTCTGCTGTTTCCCAGTTAAGGCTGTCCAAGGCTGTGAGGAGCACAATTTCACTATAATCGGTCTAGTGTGGTGAACCACAGTGAAGGCATGTTGAACCCATAGCAACCCACTGCAAAACTATAATAAAACCATGTTAGAAGTGTATCCTATAGTATATTTACCATAGTAAACTTGCCATAAAAAATTGATTTGTTTAGTTTTTTGTTCATTTTTTCTAATCTATCCACGTCGACACTTCCACACACCCACATTTTAACTTTTTATTTTCCTACTTTCTTTTCTCTGTCCTTATTCTTTTTTTGGGGGGACATTTTTCTTCGTCCTTTCTGTCTTTGTTTCTTTCTCTTTCGTGTCTAAGAGGCTTCCAGCCCTGTCTCCAGTTTGCCATCTGCGCCGTGCTCTCTGCATGTCTCACTCTCTTATCTGAGGTGGGGGAGGATCGTATGATCACGAGGCGCACTTCCCAGGTTACAGTAAACAGTGCAGATGTAGGTGCTGCTTTGTCTGACTCTGACACACTAATGCCTAACCAGATAAGGCATTGTTCAGCTGTAGAAAACTGAGACGTAAACAAGACAGAAAAGTATCATTTCTTTACGTGGTTAAACCTTATTACATGGGTTTGGAGGCCAGGTTAAAAGGGAGAAAAGTCATCAACCACAGTACATTTTTCTAAAACACAACTGGAAGGTCCCATTATAAACATTAAAGGCACATTACACACAAGACCTGGCACAATATCAAACCATTCAGATTTGGTGTTCACTTTAATTATACACTAAAGTGCCTCTGTCTTTTTGTCCTTCCAGGCCTAATCTCAGCAATGCAGATATATACAAGCCTTGACAAAGTGGCACTTCTGGATCCAAAAGATTATCCCCCAATGGGAGATCGAGCTCCAGTGTCTGAGTGTCTAACTTTTGTTTGGGGCTGCTATGAAGCAGCAATCAAATGTGAGATATTGTAAAATGTAATATATTCCAATAATTTAAGTCCATAACATCTGATCATAAAAGGTTCCAACTGTTATATATTTAAATAAAAATCTACTTGCCACTCTTTCAAATACCAATCATAGGAACTTTTTTATATTTTTTTATTCATGGACAAGAAAAGTTGCCTATAGTTTGGCACAGTACAGGCTGGCAGTTTCATGACATGGGTGCCATTCCTCAGTTCTCATATATAATCCTGGTTGAACTTTACAATAACTCTGCAATTATAAAGATGTAATATATTGCCATTTTCATACACTGTAAAGATATGTGCATGGTATTATATATTTTGGAACATGTTTGCTTTTGGATCCCGTGCATCATTACAAGGAATTGTCCTTGTATGCGTTGCATAACTGCATGGCATTCACTGAACCTACACTGTCTTACTGAAGGCAACGGGACAGACTAGTTTAACTAGTGTGTATTGTTGTTTTCTCTGTGTGTGAGAGAGTGTGTGTGATTTAAATGTAAAAAGGCAAGACATATTGTAAACATTGTAGAGATGCAGACCATTGTGGACACCTGCTCTACCCTGCTGACTAATAATATCCAGGAGTAATTTGGTCCAGGTCACACATTTTGTCTCTGCTATTATGATGCCTGGTAAAGCTACAAACCAATAGACTCTGGGAAGAAAATGAAGTGCTGTACGCAGACCCAAGATTGCAAGTAATTCAGTTTTCATTACTTGACCCAAGCACTCTCGTAGTGCATATATATATATATATATATATATATATATAATTAGATTATTTGTTTTAACAAAATATGTTTAATGAGATTTTTTAATAAACATATTGTATACCAGTGTATTCAATAATCTCATTAAACACTATTAAGAATTATTTGGTTGTATTCTAAATAGATTGATAGATATATATTGATTGTCTTTGTTTACTAAGTCAAGTGTTTTTAATTAATGTGATTAATTTACAGTCAGTTTGCCACAGAAATGCACAGTGCACCAATCTATACTTTCAATTAACTTACAGTTTCCACTTTACATAAATAAGCATTTTATCAAAGATAATGGATTTATCATGTAAGCACTCTAATATGGATACAGTGATTACACAAATGAAAGCAACAGCCTGAATTGTGCACAGCATATGGCACTTCAACAACCAATGCCATATGGACGCATATGGCCAACTTTTCAGAAATAATGACAACAAACTAAATTCGGGTCAGTTGTGACAGCCAAAAATATATTTGCTGTTGGAAAAGAAGAAAAAAATCCTGGAATTTGGCTGTTAATGTTTAGCAAATCTGCAGCGCCTGCTGGAAAGAAGAAAAGACTTAAATGAATATGCCAACAGTTAATGTGCTAAAATTGTCTACATTCACAGTAACACGTCTCAGTGGGCACCGAGTCCACTCCGCAGCAGGGAAGTGTGGATTAATTGCAGTGTGACATGCTGAAATGACGTGTGTTTTGTTATTGCCCTAGACTATTCTGCCTCTCTAATTTGAACCTTATCTAATATTACTGAATACATACTGTCAATTTTACTTTGTTTTGGACAAAGAGATTGTGTGGAAAGCAAACAATATGTGGTCCAAATCACAAACACATCTGAAAATCAAAACAAAACCCCCCAAAAATAATTAAAAATGAATAAACAAATGACACACAAGAGTACACACGTGTGTGCTGGCCAGCCCTGAAAAGTGCTGTAGCGAATGTAAACAAAATGCATTTTTCACATAAATATATCAGAAGCCAGGACGGGAAAGATGAAGATATCAATAGGCTGTGACAGTAATGTCCTGATTGTGTGTTGTCCAGAATGAGTGATGGCAGTAATATGAATACCTATTGGAAGTCTTGACTCCTTGAGAATGAAAATGCAATGGCTATTGTTCCATTACTCACCATTTAATTAGAACATGGCAGATAAATAATTGTGAACTGTACCACACTCGGTTCAAGGTTTCAGAGCATTCCATCCCTAAAAAAGTGATGTTTCTGTGCTTCAAGGACACTGTTGCTTCTTCTTTATGGTTTTGTAAGTATAAAAGCTACACCTTGACTTATTTTCTTGCAGCATTGTAATGGGTTTTTTCATTCTACTAGCATGATACTGCTTCAGGCTCAAAACTCAATTTCTTAGCTCTGAATAGACAGCAATTGCACAGAGCTAACTCAATTGAGGAGATAGAGGAGACTTGGCTCTTGAATAAATTGGGGGCTCGGCTTTAATACAGCACCACTCATGTAACACACAAACACACTCTGATTTCATTTCAAATCTACAACATTTACAATCTGGAGGTTTTAAAGAAAAAGCTGCTCATTATATTGTACAAATTCTATGAATATTTTTATCTATCAATTTGTTTACGTATGAATGTGTTTTAAATTGCTTCTTGGTCTCAAGGTTTTTGCTTGTTTTTGTAATCCTTAACAACACACACACACCAAAAAAACACTCAAGTAAGCACTCAAGAGTAAATTGCTTTCCCTTAACAAGTACCAACCGGGTGTGTGTTCTGTGTACACATAATTAATTATATGATCTTTAAAGATGAAATGGTTTAAGCAGAAAATAATATTACACAGGAAAAAAAAAAAAAAATCTTATTACAGCTGAATTATTTTGTTTGTTGTATGTGAGTGTGTGTAGGTGTGTGTGTGTGTGTGTGTGTATGCTTCAGGTAGCATTACGATATTTGCCTGAGAATGCAGTAAACCTCAGTGTAGCGCAAAGCAGGTAATTAATGTTCCCATATATTTATTTATATTATCAGTGTTTACTGATTATTGGGTTTTGCTGTACATTTTGCATCATTTTCTTCAATTATGAATGAGATTTTGAGATGCACTGCATGCTGCTGAAGTATGTTTAGAATATTTGTTTATCTTTACATTGTGTGATTCAGTAGCAGAGTAGAGCCAGTTGGTTCCTCATTCTCACAGCCAGTCTCCCCTCCTAGACCCATTCTCAGTAAAATTATTTACTTTCTGCTTCTTTAGTTGTCTTTTGTTAATTTTCTGTTGATAGATTGACTATTCTTAACCATACTGTCTTTCTATCTATCAATCTACCTTATATAGAATAAAAAGCTACAAAAAGGTTAAAACCCATACAGGAGGCCAGGCAGCCCATCTCACCCGTACAGATGCTTGTAAACGATTGGTCCAGAGAGGGATCTCAGTCTGGATCATGAGATCAGTAGAACGTACACAACCTGCTTACTACATCAGTGTGATACAGATATTGTAATGAACTCCAAGGCAGCATAGTAATATTTCCTGACATGTCTGTCTCTGGGTTAACAGTCTTCTCTGTTAGTGATGCAGACGGAAGTGTCCACCTTGGAACCAGACAACCCTGAAATTCTCCCTGACTGCCTTTTACATCATTGAAGAAAGCACTGACCAGTAATCCAGAGTCTCCTCGCAATATGTGTATTTTTATATATATATATATATATACACATATATACACATATATACACACACACTCACCTAAAGGATTATTAGGAACACCATACTAATACTGTGTTTGACCCCCTTTCGCCTTCAGAACTGCCTTAATTCTACGTGGCATTGATTCAACAAGGTGCTGAAAGCATTCTTTAGAAATGTTGGCCCATATTGATAGGATAGCATCTTGCAGTTGATGGAGATTTGTGGGATGCACATCCAGGGCACGAAGCTCCCGTTCCACCACATCCCAAAGATGCTCTATTGGGTTGATATCTGGTGACTGTGGGGGCCAGTTTAGTACAGTGAACTCATTGTCATGTTCAAGAAACCAATTTGAAATGATTCGACCTTTGTGACATGGTGCATTATCCTGCTGGAAGTAGCCATCAGAGGATGGGTACATGGTGGTCATAAAGGGATGGACATGGTCAGAAACAATGCTCAGGTAGGCCGTGGCATTTAAACGATGCCCAATTGGCACTAAGGGGCCTAAAGTGTGCCAAGAAAACATCCCCCACACCATTACACCACCACCACCAGCCTGCACAGTGGTAACAAGGCATGATGGATCCATGTTCTCATTCTGTTTACGCCAAATTCTGACTCTACCATCTGAATGTCTCAACAGAAATCGAGACTCATCAGACCAGGCAACATTTTTCCAGTCTTCAACTGTCCAATTTTGGTGAGCTTGTGCAAATTGTAGCCTCTTTTTCCTATTTGTAGTGGAGATGAGTGGTACCCGGTGGGGTCTTCTGCTGTTGTAGCCCATCCGCCTCAAGGTTGTACGTGTTGTGGCTTCACAAATGCTTTGCTGCATACCTCGGTTGTAACGAGTGCTTATTTCAGTCAAAGTTGCTCTTCTATCAGCTTGAATCAGTCGGCCCATTCTCCTCTGACCTCTAGCATCAACAAGGCATTTTCGCCCACAGGACTGCCGCATACTGGATGTTTTTCCCTTTTCATACCATTCTTTGTAAACCCTAGAAATGGTTGTGCGTGAAAATCCCAGTAACTGAGCAGATTGTGAAATACTCGTCCCGTCTGGCACCAACAACCATTCCACGCTCAAAATTGCTTAAATCACCTTTCTTTCCCATTCAGACATTCAGTTTGGAGTTCAGGAGATTGTCTTGACCAGGACCACACCCCTAAATGCATTGAAGCAACTGCCATGTGATTGGTTGGTTAGATAATTGCATTAATGAGAAATTGAACAGGTGTTCCTAATAATCCTTTAGGTGAGTGTATATATATAGTTGTAGCCAAAGGTGTATGTATCAGTGATATCTTTGGACATTTGGATTCAGCCAAGAGCAAAAAGTAAAAATGAAACTAGTGTAAGAGAGAAATAGGTGACATCTCACAGGAGGTGACTGGGGCTTAATTGTTGTCTAATTGTATTATTATAATTATTGTAATAATAATTATCCCTGCGACCCACATGGATAAGCGGTTTCAAAAATGGATGGATGGATAGATAATAATTATTATTATGGTCTTTTCTTTGTTCATATCCTAATGTTTCTTGTTGAGGTGGATATCTGTTTTATTATTTATGTAGGATTAGGGAGTAACTGTTTAAATGATTTGTCGGTGTTGTTTGATGGTGCTCTGATTTCCCCTTGAGCACACCTGTTGGGGCATTGCTAGGCAACAGGCTTCCCCAAGCATGTGCTGCACCTGTTCCTCTCCCCAGATAACTGACACGAGGGTTTAAGAGCTAGGTGTTTGAGGAACAAATGGAGAAGACACACCAGCAGAGTTTGGACCAGCTGAGCAGCGGGCAGAGCTGGTGGATCAATTTTCATTGGTGACTAGGAGCCCATGGACTGGCTGCCTCTGTGGTTTTTTTTTTTTAATGCATTGCTCCAGTGAATGCTACCTGTTTGTGCTGTTACTGCACTGCTGCATCTATGAGAAGAGAATGTTATATATAGGCTGTAGGAAGAATGAAAGATTTTAATAATTATTTTATAGTTGTAGGATCTTTTGTTTCTTTAGTCTTTTGGAGTCAGTTTATTGCCCTATAGAAGAAAGATGCTGTTAACTATGTAGGAAAACATGTATAGACCCATAGCCCATATTTTGTATTATGTGCACTCCAGACTTCATACACTGCATATTAAAAGTGCTTGCGGTATTGCTGGTATGTGAATATAAAATAATAAATCCCTTACCTCCAGTGTCTTGCCAGTAACCTTGTGTGTGGGAGCTAATCGGCATACTGTAATCAGTAGCACAGTCCTCTCCTAGCGAAGGGTAAGACATTAACGCAGTGATTTGACACATGTCCAGTTATCATGTTGACATGAGTATTGGAATATACTGGAAGTTCACTCTCAGACCCACAAAGTGAAATGCAAAGCAAACGCGGTGCATATTAATATTAAGTGAAGAAAACCTTCCTTTCATTCAGTTTTACAGTGAGTTACATCAGTGTCTCTTTGAGGCAATTTCAGAGGTATTGGCAGGGAAGCTTATTATTTGTTGTGAGACAACAAATGACCTTAACGAAATCTTAATCCTTTAAGACTCTGCTTCCATATCAACTGAGACATTGCTCTGCAGCACATGACAGCAAGATCATACCACAGAGACCATGTAAAATGAGAGGCTATAACCTATAGATTGCTTTTTTTTTTTGTAGCTTGTTACTTTCTGTAAGCATAAGCTGCTAAGCAAAGGCAAAATGTAAAACTCTTAATTAGTTGTTACGGCTGCCTCATCAAGTCAGTGCCTCATTGATGACATTGTTTTATCTGCAGAGCTCCTCCAAGCAAACACAGGATACAGATCTTTCATCCATGTTTACAATGCTTTTGAAATAAAGGCAAACCAAACACAAGCTCAGCAATCACAACAGTGCTTTCATAAACTCACTTTTTCTCTCTCTATCTATACAAATACAAATATTATTTTAGAGAGACTATAATTGGGCATATCTGCACCCCTAGATCCAAATGCCCTGACTTTATCACTATCCAGCCAGGTATATTAAGTGTGTTTAGGACAACTCTAATTTCTGCATGGATGGGTTCTCTGTATTACTCTACCTGATAAGATTTTCACCGTGCACTGACAACTCTGGGCATCCAATTCATGAACACATGCTGCAATGTAATGACAAGCACCTGCAATCCAATACACGCTTCTTTATCATAACCAAAATAAACAGTGTGTTAACAGCCACCATTATATTAGTGTATCTGGTGTGTGTGGTGTTGGTATCACTATTATTACTGTGATGTTTTGTCTCCAGTTACAGAGAGGTTGTGTTTGAATGCTTGCCAGGCTTTGACGCTGGGTTCCTGAGCAGCAGGGCTGGGGAACATTTACTTGGAGTGTGCTTGGTACACAATTTATAAATTATTCAGCACAAGTACATTGAATCCGTAAGCATTCAGCAGTGGCACCATAAATCGTGTGCAGGTCCCAGAACTCATGTTTTCCAACAGATATCCTTAGAACAGTGTTTCTCAATGATTGCAAGCCGACGACACAACAGCCTAACATACCACGTTTCCCGCTCGCTAACCCCTCCTACCTCATTATGAACTTCAAAACTGAACTGCAGCTGGTCCAACACAACCCAGATCCTGGTTGCACACATCCTACACCCCACACTTATATTTACTCGTGTGATAGTGGGAGTGTATAAGGTATAAAGTATTGATTTGTTATTTTCCATTCTATAATTCTGGTCACTTTTAAAACAAGCGTCACCTTCATCACAATCATTGCTGCTGTACATAGCCCACAGGGAAGCTCTTCTGTGTTTCTGTGTTACTTACCAGGTAGCAGGAAAGACTACATCTGGAGTGTCTAGGTCACGGTTTCTCAACCCTGGTCCTGGAGACCCTGTGCCCTGCTGGCTTTTGTTCCAACCAAGCTCTCAATTACTTAATTAAATCCTCAATTTTACTAATTTGCTTAATTTAACTTTTTTGTGTAGCTTATAAAAAGTTGGAGATTTCAAGATATGTCTAATTTCATACTTAACATGAAATATACAACAGTTATAATTATTTAAATTCGTTAAATTGTGGTTAAATTAAGTACACTACTGATAATCAAGTAATTGAGCTCAGCTGGAACAAAAACAAGCAGGGCAGGCGACCCCAGGACCAGGATTGAGAACTATTGATCTAGGAGACAATTCCATTTAGTAGCAGTGTGAGCTGATGGCTCAATGTTCACGGGGACGCCTTGATGTAGGTTTTTAAGGTAGCCTTTAAAAGGAAAGGCATTTTAAATCAGGTATTATGTACACGGTTGCCAAATTGAGTCCTGTTTACATTGCAATAACTACATCAAATAAAGACATACAGCACATAGTATTCGTTGTCTATTTTCCCCCTTTTCACTACTTTTACATTTTAGCTTATAAACAATATGCATTTTCTATAAGCCACAATGTGCTCAGCGAAAAGTAATATGCATTTGGCCTATAATATATGTATAAGGTATTGAGTGGAAAATGTGCAATAAAGTAAAAAATACAGAAACATTAGATTTTTTTATTTTATTGATTTCACACCACACACAGTAATAGTAATCAGTTTTTCCACTAAGAACATACTCTTCAAAGTCTTAGATTTAATCTTAGTTTATTTTTCAATAAACTATACACATAATACTGAAATAATGCACCTTTTGTGCAAACAGTACTGGGTGTTTTATAGCACACTGTTGTACTATTGTCCCTGAAATTTTAAAGTCCCTTTGGCATGCCACTGAGCAAAGCAGGGCCTCTCCAGGAAGTTGCAGAGGGGCACCAGGCATGCGCCACACTGCCAGGGGGTCTTGTTATACTTCTTTCTTCTCTTGCAGTGCAAGCAGTACTTCCTCACATCAGCAGGCCTATGTTTAGGCTTTTCTGGGTCCAGAGGGGCAATGGGCAGAGGTGTGTGATTGGTCTGCCTGTCTACAGACACCACATCCAGTGTCACACCAGCAAGCTGGGCTGTGAGCAACTCCATAAAACCTCTATGTGTAAGAGGCTTGGTCTTCTGTTGTTCACACAGTTCTTTGTGTAGGAGGTAACTGTTCACAGTGGCAATGTCCACAAAGTGAAGGAACATGGTCTTATACCACCTCATTACCTTGTGGTGAGCAGTGGTGTATTGGATCAGCTGATCTGACAAGTCCACGCCTCCCATGTACTTGTTGTACTCCACAATCGTAGTGGGAATGGGAATACTGATCGCCTCCCAGGTTCCATCTTTTTTCTTTAGTTTCCTCATGACCCTGTTGGATGAGTAGACTTGATGGATGGTGGAGCACATGGACACCTCTCTTGAGTCCATCCACTTCACAAAAAGCAGGTCACCCTCTCGAATCCATCTGATTGAGCCTCTTTGGGACTTGCTGGTCAGGGCATTCACCTTGGTATTAGGCGAGTCCTTCATCCCCAATCGGTATGTACCGCAGGCTCCAAAACCCTTAGAAAGAAGATGTCTGAAGAGATGAGGGCTGGTATAAAAGTTATCACAATATACATGATACCCATTGCCCAAATAAGGTTTGTCCAGGAGGCCCACTACAGCATCATAAGAAAGTCCAAGGCCAGTGGGGAATTTGCCCTTCCCTGTGTACACAGTAAAGTCTGTTGTGTAGCCATTGTAGGAGTCTGCCAGGATAAATAGTTTGAAACCCCACCTTGTTGGTTTGTCTTTTATGTATTGGGTCATTCCTGTTTTTGCCTTGGTTGCCACCATCCTCTCATCAATCGACAGGTTTTTCCGTGGCTGGTAGAATGACTTGCATGCTGTCTGGATTTCAGTCATCAGAGGCTTGAGACGGAACAGTGGGTCGTGTTCCGAGGTGCCCTTTTTTCCATCATTGACAGCATCCTTGGCCGGGTCACTCATGTGCAGGTTTGATGAAATGAAGCGCCACCGGTCCCTTGACATCACTGTCTTTGGAAATGGCACACAGAAAATGTGTTTGTTTCTCCAATAGGCTTTTACTGATCCTAGCTTCAGAAGACCCATGAAGATAACCAGGGATAGATATTTTAGGAACTCTTGGGGGGTGACATCAGTCCATTTGAATTGTAGTCCTTGGGCTATCCTCTTTGTTGCTTGTTTATTGGTGTTGCTACACAAGACTCTGACCACATTGGGGCTGAAAAACAGCTGGAACAATTCCAGTGGACTGTAAGTCTTTGATTTGTCCAGTTGCACCCCAGGGGTCCTGGCAGGCTGAAACCTGGGCAGAGTGGGTGCCACATCTGGATCAGTTTCTGTTTTCCAGTACTGGCCAGGTGTGGTGCGGTGCGGGGAGCGTGATCTTGGGCTCTGCGTGGAAAGTCTGCACCTCTTGGTACCTGCTTTCCTGCCTGAAGAGGGTCCTCTCCTAGATGAAGGAGTTCCTCTCGTCTCTCTCCTCGGGGAAGGGGCCTCGCTCCTCGGGGAAGGGGCCTCGCTCCTCGGGGAAGGGGCCTCGCTCCTCGGGGAAGGGGCCTCTCTCTTCGGGGAAGGGGAAGATGCTGCTTCTGATGTGCTTGGTGTGCTTGGCGGGCTCGGTGCATATGTAGGGTCGTCGCTATCATCAGTACTGAAAGAAATGTAAAAGGAGAGCGCAATTAGACAATGCAACTGTTGCTATATTGTCTCTCTTGCTAGCTTCTTTCAGTAACAACTTTCAAGTGAGAAACCCCCCCCCCCTCCTCCATGAATCAAAACAGCCAGTAAATGTGTGAATGGGATGGGGGCAGGGAGGCAACTCCACTAGAACAACACACATTCCACCCTCTCTCAAGATCTCTCTACCTTGACTCAGTGGTTAACAAAAGAGTCCTTGTCTTTTTCTTGATTATTTTACATACATCGCATACACACACATCAGATTATGAATTAAGAATTGCCTTTGATATATCAATGCTGCAGTTTCCCAACGTAAAGTAAAACGAAATGCACACAGAACTGACACTGTATTACATTATGCCTTAATGCACGTTATTTGAAGTTACATACCGTTCATCAAATGAATCTTCTCCGTTCTGATCCATAAATTCTTCGTCGGTGACAAAAGTTTCTGCACCAGACAAATCCTCGTCGCTTTCCAGAATTTCCTCCAAAGCCTGTGTTTGCTCCACAGTGTTTTTTTCCGCACCAGACCAGTCATCGTCGCTTTCCGAAAGCTCCACTTCAATTTGCGCTCCTTCCAGGGGGTCTGTCTCTGCCATGTCCAAAGATATGTCCAAAGATATGTCCTGCTTATTTACGCAAACGACTCACCGCTCTCTTTGGGAGCTTTTCCAAAGTTTTCCTGTGCACCTAGGGCAGTGTGTAAGCCGAGTACGCGGGCTCACACAGGTCTTTGGATTGGCCGGATACTCGTAAGGTCGCGGTCTGTGATTGAGTGAAAAATATAACATCGCTAAGGTCGAGGATAGACCATTGTAACGTCCTTTCGATTGGACAACACCATCCCCCTGTCCTGTACTTGCGCACTGGTCTGCAGCATCCGGGAAAGACCGGAAGTAAATGTACCGCACGTGGTTTCTCTCTACTGAATCACAGCAAAATAAACACACACAAAAAACATGGCTCTACCAGATTGTTCTTCAGTAAATCATTACTTGGTAATACATGTCCCAGATCGTTGTTAATGGTTGGTACAATTGGTATCATGTATATTGTGATAACCTTTATACCAGTTTCAAACATATTTAATCTCTGGTTGTGTTCGATTAGCGCAGATTTACAGAATCCCTCCGATCCCATTGGTGGAGCAGCGCAGATCTGCGCAGAACTGCGGAAATCTGCGCTACACGAACACGACCTGTGCAATTTGGAGCCTGTGGTATCTACCGAGAAGGTATAAATGAAACACTTAAATCCAAGCTGAATGCCCTGCACAACAACTCCCAAAGAGGCTCAATTCGATAGGGCGACCTGCTCTTCGTGAAGTGCCTGGACTCAAGAGAGGTGTCCTTGTGCTGCACCATCCATCAAGCCTACTCAGCTGACAAGGTCACGACGACACAGAATGAAAGAGATGGAACCTGGGAGGATGAGTGTTCCTGTCCCAGCTCCGATTGTGGAGTACATCAAGTACATGGGAGGTGTGGACAGCTGATCCAATACACCACTTCTCACCACAGGGTAATGAGGTGGTACAAGACCATGTTCCTCCACTTTGTGGACATTGACACTGTGAACAGTTACCTACCTACACAAATAGCTTTGAGTTTTTGTGGAGGAGCTCACAGCTCAGCTTGCTGTTGCAGACCAATCACACACCTGTACCCATTGCCCCTCTGGACCCAGAAAATTATATATATATGTGTGTGTGTGTGTGTGTGTTTACTTTAATGCACATTTTCCATTCAAAAAATGATTTCCTGTTAATTATTAATGCATTATAATTATAAACTATATATATATATGTGTGTGTGTGTGTAAAATTTATAATTATGCCTGATCTACTAATTACACACATTAGGGATGTAACTCTGCAATGTGTTTTAACTTGTAATACAAGTATTATTTATTTATTTATTTTTAATTTCTTATTTGCAGATGCTCTTACCCAGGGCAAATATCGTATGATAAAACCACATCCCAGATGAGTCGTACAGTTTATGGAGTATGGTATTACTGTACCTACCTGTCGTTACATGAAAGCTGTTTTTTATAACTTCTGTGAACCATACAAGACTGCTACACCCACTTCTGAGGGAATCTGTGTGAGAGGCTGAGCTCATTACTTGTCCAATTGTGACTGATCCTGGTATTCACATGGAAAGATGTCTCTTATTAAAAGGAGCACCCACTGTGATCCTCAAATACACGCATGCAAACACACACTCCACATATATGATGAATTATTTAAAAGTATTGATTTTTCTTTATTATATCAACACCAGCCAGAAAATGTTACTAGTAAGAACAGCCTTTCTTGTTTAAGTGTTAGTTTCTGCTTCTTTGTTTGAAGTCTTTGGCTTCAAGGAATATATCTATGATCAAAGGAAATACAAAGTTACAGAGATAGTAGTATATATATAAATATATATGGAAAACGACTGCAGTTCACTTCCTTAAAAGGAACACTCTGACATCCTGTTCCCATTACAAACTGTGCACAATGAGAGCTGTTTTCAGAATATATTCAGAATCATTCTGCAGGACTGAGCATTGTCAGCTCTAAAACTAAAGGATGTGTCTCAAATAAAGCTCCTATATCTCTAAAGCACCACACAGGCACCCAAAAAGACAAATATCTTGGAATAATTTTAAAGTATTTGATATCATAGTGGACACTCACCTTTCTGTTGCTGCATAAAGTACCAGCTATTTTCTTGCATCACATTGAAGTGATGAAATCTCTAGAAATGCCACCCCTTCTGCTTGGGAGCTCTACGTTACAATTATGAAATATATATCAAACATATGTCACTGGCACATAAGTAGAAGCCGGTTCCAAGAATCCCTGAAAGCCATATATTAAATATCAGATCCGCCAATTAAAAGGTAGCTAATGGAGACCAGCTATCCAGCTATTGAGCAAATGTTTATTACCTCAGCAGTGCTGGTACTAAAAGTCAGTCCTTCTCTCTGCCTCTTCTCTGACAGAAAACCCAGCAGGGACACAGGTGAGGGCACTAGACTTTACATTGTATTTAACAAAACTCGTGCTGCGCAACAGAACATTACACAATAGAGTGAATGCTTTAAGATGGGTAAACATGTAGCAGTGTTATATATCATATACATTATGTTTTATTTCTTTATTTGTTTATTTTGTCTCTCGGATAAAGATAATTGTATCTAAATTTAAAATGTAAACACTGCACGAAGGTTAAAATGGCAAACTTTGCAGCATCTAGTCAAGTGGAAATGTTGCCCTAATGAGGTGGGGTCGCATGCATGTCTTGGACTCTGAGCTTTAAGAAACTTTAAGCTTCAGCACAAGGAATTTAAAATGAACACATTTTTATTGTTGGTTTGCCAGAGGGATTGACA
The DNA here is from genome assembly GCF_036373705.1 of Amia ocellicauda. NCBI lineage: Eukaryota > Metazoa > Chordata > Actinopteri > Amiiformes > Amiidae > Amia > Amia ocellicauda. The sequence goes on along the minus strand of NC_089858.1, from coordinate 15,827,382 downwards.
CCTAATTAAATTGACACCTAATAAAAATCAGTGTTAAGTTCTATGTTAATTACAAAACCTTCATTTCAGTTCCTTTTGGAACACATCCCCTTTGAACGAATGCTGTGTTTTGTCAGTCGCGGACCAGTCTTTTGTCTGCAAACAGTCAACACCAGCTTCTGCTGCATTCATGGCATTGTAACAGAAATATTATTTATTATTAACAGCCTCCCTTTTTGTTCATCTTTATGTAATGAACTACACACTTTGATAACTCCTAAATGATTAAGCAGTCCTTAGAGTACCTACAATCTTTTTTCCCTGCCGATAATGACTCAGACAGTGCTTATATTTCATTTTCCTTTTTTTGTTGAAAAATAAATGTTAATGGACTTGCCTGCTCCCACATTTTTAATTATGGATTTTTTCCTCCGTGATCGATCTGAAGTAAGCCATAGTAATACAAGTTGTACATTCTAATGCAATAAATATTTGATATCCATTAAAGTTGGATGATTAATGGCCTGAACAGAAATAGTTGCTTTAAGCTCTTTGGTTTTATTGCAGACTGAATTAAGTATGTTTTTTTGTTTTTGTTTTTTTAAGAGCCAGAGCCATAATTTCCACTAAACATTTAATTGGAATAAGCAAAAGTCACAGTAATTGCTGGATGTATTCTGAACACAGTCATTGTCCTTCACCTTATGCTTGCACTACATGTAGAAAATACAGTCATAATCGTCCCTGATTTTAACATACACATCCACTTGGTACCCAATGTATGTGTCCGTAGCATGATGAGAAAACTAAAAGCAAAAATGTTTTGCCTGTCTGCCTCATCTTTGTATTTTATTGGGCCAATCTTTCTCTGCATATTTAAGATTAAATTAATCCAAGAATGTTGTAAACCTGTTACAAGTCGTCTGTTAAAAATTAAGAGAATAGGCTCTCTTTTTTATTTATTAGTATTATTTATTTAATTCCTAACACAAGGTGGGAACAAGTTATTTTTCTAGGTTTTCCATGTTTGACTAAGAAATTTGATTTGCTGTAATTGTTGCTGGTGTCATCTTTAAGAAGGAAATGTTAACAATCTATCTGTGGGTGCCAAAAATGCTCTCAGGTATTTCCCAAACCACCTTTTAAATTAAAAATTAAATATCCTTTAACCCCCCTCAGCACACACACACACACACACACACACCAAATACACACTCTCCATAGAGACCCTATGCTAACTAAATAATTCCCAGATAAGAAGTTGTAAGAAAGAATAAATGATAAAACATGACACGTATTCAAGGGCCCACATAACAGTTGGGTTGAGTTATGATTGATTAATTACAGAAAGGGGGAAGGACATTTTATGTGTCCTTTGAATCATCTCACCTGCCTGTGATACATTTCCAAAATCCTCCCTGATCCCGAGATCTCTCTCCACACCCTCCCTCTGCATCTGAAGATTAATCGCATGCATGTTTCTGAAGCTGATACAACCGATGTTAGACCACGCTTTATTCAAAACAGCATTAGTCCCCGTAAACCTCCACATTGTGCAGCTTAAATCCTCTTTGAAGCCGAGAAGATTCAGACGAGCCTAAAACAACATGTGCTGACATTTTAAGTCTATAACCCAAGTTAATGAAAAAACCTCAGGTTCATTTGTAGAGTGTGATTGCAGAGCAATGTTTGAGAAACACATTAAACCGAGAGCTGCAAGTTCAAGGTAACCAGCCTGTTTATGCAAAAATGAATTCCTGCAGTGGTCGTTGTGACTGTTCAGTGTTCTTCCTGGGCTCTTTGATTTTTTCATACTGTGTTAGTGGGGGGTTATGTCAGCACCCAAGCTGTAAGAGACTGCACAATTGGAGCGAGCCTTGTTGTCATCAGTGTTGTCGGGGTGTTGCTCCTTTTGCTAGAGCAATAATCATGCTGGCACAGGTGAGACTAGTGTGTGCAGCCTTTTCAGACCAAGAGGCCCCATTCACCCCCGGCCTATACTTTCTGCACCTGTCACAGTCATTGCCATGTTTTTAGTTTTGTTCGGTTTGGATGTAGTGGTTTGTGCACTTATCTCCTTGACTGTAAATACTGTGCATTAATAAAATGACACCTTTTTATTTTTTTGTATGGGTTTACATCGGATTTGTCTCTCTCCTCCCTCCAAGTTTTTACCCAGATCTTGGCTTACCCTGGATGGCTGGCGTGATGAAATAGCAGGGCACACGAGAAAGGCTGCCAGCTGTTGTCGCAATGTGCACATGGGCAGATCCGCAGCAGTAGCTAAACCACTTTCTGTCCTTTTCTTCATTTAATGTCCAATTTATTTTATCTTGAAACAGTTCCAATTGGGCACTGAAACAGGCTGATAGGAACTGGTGTTCATTAGCAGCAAAAGCCATTGCCAGATCCTGTTTAATTACCGGTATCATCTAAGAAAATATCTACTTATTAGAAAAAAATCACGATGATTACTGTGAAACTTTACTTGTTATAATTAAATTGGATTGACTAAGAAATTACATTTGAATTCTGGCTAGGAGAAATCTGATATGAAATTGCCTTGATGATGAATTAAAATAAAATAAGAACACTTTCTATAAATTCACTATGGACTTCTTTTTTTTAATGGTAATAGCATGAACACGGCACATAATAGGAATTTAGGGCACAGGGAATCTAACAATAAATGCATTACATCAGCACTTCAGCTGTGCTAAATCTAAATGATATTGGTTCTTGTTCTTCTGGGAGATTATGTTTTGTTCAGACTTTTTTATACATATACAACAATGCAGGTTTAATCTGTCAAGAATGATGCTATTGAGCTGGCAGGATAAAGGTGTACAAAAACCTTGTGTTACCAGAGAAGGATGTCAAGACAAACACCAACATCCCCCTCCATAAATGAGATGACTAAAAACAGGAGATATTATGCCTGAATCCCTAATATAGGGTGGGGGGAAAGCCCCTGCTAGTGGATCATTTATTTGTTTTTAACTGGTTTATGGTACAAAACATTACAAAAGCAATATACTGGATGACTAATATCATGAGAGCTCAGCACTCCAGCTATAAATGTCATGTACTGGCGGATGCACTGTTTATTCTGCTGAGATCAAAGAAATGTAATAGTCTCCAACTCAGCTATAATTAGGATTGAACTGGTACTGACTGGGACTTTACTGGTTTGTAATAGGCCTGTGTTGGGATCTCTTACTGGTTCCAAACTCCAGTAAGGGAGCTTATATAATTCTAAGGGGGAGTGGGAAATGTGCTGGCATGACTACACTCGTTTTCTGCTTTTACCCATTTGTTATTTTTTAATGTCACCAGCTCTTTTGGCTGAACACAGAGATATTCCAAGAGCAGAAGGGAAGGATCTGGGCTGTCTCCCCATCAGGTCTTATCACCCATGTTGGATTTGTGATATAGGTCTTGTAATCTGTTATAGGAGATTACATATCACTGAATAACATACGGATCCTCCTCTGGGTTCGGCGCCTCTACACCGAGGGCTCCATGTGTGGTGCAAACCCTCCTGTCATTGTTGCCTTCCAAAGCACACATTTATTTCAGCTCTGTGCGCATAAACAGGCACCCCTCCCGTTGAACCAGCCGCCGTAAATTGCATTTCTATATTGCCTTTATTGAAAGAAATCTGGAAGAACAAGAATTCTATAACCAGAAAATGTAACTCTTCTACATTTACTGCTCCGTATGAATTACTCTTGGGCTTTTCTGACAGCACCGTTGCAGCCCATTCCTATCCGCGGGTTCATTATCAGCAATAAGTCAACTGTATTCTATCTTTCATCTGCACATCATCCAATCCAAACATAGTACCTTTTTGCAATGTAAACCAATTTTGTTTTTCTATTGCAGATAGTATTAAACAATGCCCTAAGAGTACATGGCTGTCTGAAATAGAATGATTTATTACAAAGAGAGAAGTCTTTGCGTCAGTATCCAGAGCTCTGCAGTGTAAAATAAACTCATTTATATTCCATATTGCCGGGCTCCCGTACTTAATATTCCTGTCAGCATTCTGTCCATGCATTCCACTGAATTCACCAGCAATAAGGCAATGGCTCTGCAGAAGTGTACAAACAATATTAAACACATTTAATCTGATTATTGAAATGCAAAATAAAGATCTTCCTGGTAAAATGTAAATATAGAGGAGGTCTGGATCAGGGGCTGTTTTCTGTGGGCATTTTAACTATCTAAATATCTTTTATGGTGGGGTTTTATGTATTTTTGCTTTGTTTTGTTTTTGCTTGATTGTTCATTCCATATTATGATGCTTTGTGGCTGTCTCAGGTTTTTACACTACATTAAATGCAAGCAGAGAAAAAATGCAGGGGCTGTAATCTGTATCGTATTCATCTTTAAATCAATCATACAAATGTTTCTAAAATACTTAGCATTTACACTATTTAATTAATTAAGATATAGATCTATGGAATGAACTCTAGTCTGTAAAAGGCAATTGCTTCCTTTGAAGTGACTGTTAATAATACATATCTGAGATCATGAAAGCAATGGTTGAAAATTGCAAGAAGAAATATTTTGAGCTGCAATGAGTAGAGGTCGACTATAATTGCTTGTCACTAAGGGGGGGGGGTGTCTGGGGTGACAAAAACAACACAATACTCACTGTACATTTGTTTTAAAATGACACCAGATGTGCAGGTGTGTAAAGTCACTGGGTCGTAATTTAATCTAAATTTGCATCTCTTTTTAAACACATACAAATATCAGTATGCTTATACCAAATAGAAGAAATTAAAACCCGTATAAATGATTTTCACTATAGCGACGAGTTGTTAAGTCCTATAAAATGTTGTGTTTTTTTAAGGCTTTGTTTTGTTTAGGTGTCATTTTAAGTCTGTAAATTTTAGTGCCCTTCCACAGAAACTTCAGACCGAGACCCCAATCCCAATCCCAATCTTATCTGTAAGTCCCACAGTGTAACACACCCGTTAGTTAAATTAAGTGTGTATACACAAGCAGGCATGCTGAACATGATCCAGCAGTTTACACATACATCCCCTTCTGACCACCACTGTTGCTGTGGAATTGTTGCTGTTGTTCTTGATTTTGTTGTTCTTTTTCTTAATATAAGCTTGCAGAGCTGTCACATGGGTCAGTCTGACCACAGAGATGTCTGTACACAGAGATTCTCTGCAGCCACAACTAAAATTCCAGGCTGTAGGCTTTGTTAATTTAGAAACAAATCATTGATCAAGTAACTGTAATTATCATTTCTATAATGCATTTTTTTAAACAGGATACACTGCCACCAGTTGAGTCTGACTTTAAATGCATTGTAACATTTCTTTCTATGGCTGCACACCTTGCTTTCTTCCAAATATTTTAATTGTTCCCCTTAAAAACTCAAAACATTCCTTTATTTGCTGTAGAAATGGATGCAAGGTTGCAGAAAGTAGTAACTCGGGACAGCATCAGAACAAACTCCATGATTTCCGAGTCCTCTGTCCTCCCACAATGCCTCTCCTGCTGCCTACATTCCTGAAATATTAAGAGATTTGAGATGTTATTTTGTAAATGTATTTTTCCCAACACAGTTCAATCAATATTAGTGTTTATTTTATTTGTATTTGATTAAAACATAAAAAAAACTCAAGTGAATGACACTCTTTACATATGCGCTTTAAAATTCCACTGGAGATAACAGAAAGCTGATTTGCTATTGATTACATACTCCTGTATTATAATTATTTAAATTAAATAATTTAGATCTAATTTTATGAGTTACTGGAGGGTGTCGAGCAGGGTAATTTCCACACCTAGGGGACAGCGGTTGTGTTTATTGAGTACAAATAATAACAATCTAATGGTCAAGCTTTTATACATCAACCATTCACTTTACTGCTGTCCTCCGCAATCTTGTTGTGCTGTCATCAATCTTCCTCTTAATTAGTCGAGTCAGATAGGGCTAATTACTCTTTATGAACTACAAGGTTGTCTTGAAATCCCTCACAATATGATCTCAGAGTCCAGTATCAATGGGTAATTAATGCTCCAGTTGAGTAGCTTGAGGACTGGCTTATTAAAGAAGGCAAAGCGACCGGCTGCTAGGTGAGCAATTAGGACGTTCCTCGGGCCCGTTGTTTTAGCAGAACACCATTGGACAGAAAAAGGCCCAGTACCCAGGGTATGAGAGGATATAATAATGGAGATCTTGCACACACACACTCAATATACACTCACCTAAAGGATTATTAGGAACACCTGTTCAATTTCTCATTAATGCAATTATCTAACCAACCAATCACATGGCAGTTGCTTCAATGCATTTAGGGGTGTGGTCCTGGTCAAGACAATCTCCTGAACTCCAAACTGAATGTCTGAATGGGAAAGAAAGGTGATTTAAGCAATTTTGAGCGTGGCATGGTTGTTGGTGCCAGACGGGCCGGTCTGAGTATTTCACAATCTGCTCGGTTACTGGGATTTTCACGCACAACCATTTCTAGGGTTTACAAAGAATGGTGTGAAAAGGGAAAAGCATCCAGTATGCAGCAGTCCTGTGGGCAAAAATGCCTTGTTGATGCTAGAGGTCAGAGGAGAATGGGCCGACTGATTCAAGCTGATAGAAGAGCAACTTTGACTGAAATAACCACTCGTTACAACCGAGGTATGCAGCAAAGCATTTGTGAAGCCACAACACGTACAACCTTGAGGCGGATGGGCTACAACAGCAGAAGACCCCACCGGGTGCCACTCATCTCCACTACAAATAGGAAAAAGAGGCTACAATTTGCACAAGCTCACCAAAATTGGACAGTTGAAGACTGGAAAAATGTTGCCTGGTCTGATGAGTCTCGATTTCTGTTGAGACATTCAGATGGTAGAGTCAGAATTTGGTGTAAACAGAATGAGAACATGGATCCATCATGCCTTGTTACCACTGTGCAGGCTGGTGGTGGTGGTGTAATGGTGTGGGGGATTTTTTCTTGGCACACTTTAGACCCCTTAGTGCCAATTGGGCATCGTTTAAATGCCACGGCCTACCTGAGCATTGTTTCTGACCATGTCCATCCCTTTATGACCACCATGTACCCATCCTCTGATGGCTACTTCCAGCAGGATAATGCACCATGTCACAAAGGTCGAATCATTTCAAATTGCTTTCTTGAACATGACAATGAGTTCACTGTACTAAACTGGCCCCCACAGTCACCAGATCTCAACCCAATAGAGCATCTTTGGGATGTGGTGGAACAGGAGCTTCGTGCCCTGGATGTGCATCCCACAAATCTCCATCAACTGCAAGATGCTATCCTATCAATATGGGCCAACATTTCTAAAGAATGCTTTCAGCACCTTGTTGAATCAATGCCACGTAGAATTAAGGCAGTTCTGAAGGCGAAAGGGGGTCAAACACAGTATTAGTATGGTGTTCCTAATAATCCTTTAGGTGAGTGTACATATTTTATATATTAATACATACACATAAACAATTATGTCTGCGTATAAAATATAAATACATATATTTGTATTATATAAGTATGTATTGTATCTTATACATTAAAATAACCCAATGAAACAATTGTTTACCATTTTCAGGTACCTGATTGGTCCACTCAGTCCAGTTGAGTCAGCTCTGTGTGAAACTGGGAGGCAGGTGCTGAGACATTGGAGGGAAGGTAGTCTCACGCACACCCGGGCCGCCTGCTCCTGTCGAAACTCCAGAGACCACTTGAACAACCCTGCTCAAGGTTTTGGATATAAAAATATCAAGAGCCATCTTAATATGCAGGAAGCAGCAGTTTAATTATGTTCCTGAGTAGTTTATTTTTTAGCTTTGCAAAGTTCAAGCTGTTTTCCCGCTCTTGAGTATGCTAATTCCATTTCTCTTGTGGGTAAACCTGAAATGTTGTTCTTTGTTTTTAGCGTTGTTGGGTTAAAACCAATCCATGGGGTGTTCTTATGCATTAAGCGGAGTTTGCATTGAAAACAAAGCTCTAATACCCATACCCCCAACAACCCAGCTCCGTGGTTAGCATCACAATTGGGCTATTTAATTGAAGCAAATGGCAAAATAAAAAGTACCTTGGGTAGGTTGTATTTGGCTTGACATAATAGAGATCTTCTGTTGACTCAAGCATTTATGAATACGTAGAAGACTGAGAGGCCCCCTTAATTGGTATGGCTTGTCTCCTGATCAGTTTACTGTGTCTTAATGAATAGAACACCATCCCATTAGCATTCTCTGACAGTAAAACATCACATTTTAATAGTGACCCTTACCATTAGTGAGCAGGAATCTCAGTCTTATCTCCCCTTAAAAGGACCCCCTTTTTTCCCTCCCCTTGCTAATTGATTTAACACCATTAAATCCTGTGGGTTTGGTTTGCTAGATTAAATGTGATGGCTGTGTCAGTGAACAAAGGGGCACCTGTGGAATAAGAATTGCAGCACAAGCCGGCTCACAGAAAGACAGCATAGAAACAAACATATAAAGCCATAGGAGCATGCTTGCTGTCTTTATTGCAGGCTGCTTCTTTAGCACACAAGCTTCCACTCAATGAAATTGGTTTTCTGTGCCCGCGACTCTGAAGAGAAAAGTTTAAGCAAAGGCAGCAGAGAAAAGACTCACAGACCATTAATGGGATACAGCGCAGTGGTAGATATTTCTGGTCAACTTGATGGATGGAGTCCATATAGTAAAAGAAAGCTCAGTGTATGGGGAGAGAATGGTGGAGGAGAGTAGATATTGAGGGGAGATATTGGTCAAGAGTGAAACAAAAGAAGCTATACCGAATGGAGAGAAATCTGACTTGAGCTGAATATAGGCTTCAGGAGTCCAAAGAGCACTAGCAGTCTGTTCTGGATCCCCTAGGAACAAGATCGTACTCCTTCAGCCTTTTCACTGAAAGCAAGTAGAGAATGGTTAAGCACTTTGCAGTTGCTCCTCAGGAAGACAATGATCAAATCTTAGACATGAGACCCGTTTTGAACTGACCTAATCTCCACAAGGAAGGAGAGGCATTGAGGTGAGGCATTGAGGTGAAGAAAATTGAGTCGGCACACAACCTGCATCTGCCCTTGGCAAAGATGTTCTTTTTAAAGGTCATTGAGAGGTGACCCGTACCTGCCAGTGCTGCCCCCTAAAGGTTGGGAGGTCAGAAATCCACAGAGGCATGAGCCCTCACCATAAACACCATAAACCTGTCTCCGGCTCTGTTAGAATTCACCTTCTGGGAAATGCTGTTCTGCTCAGTGGCTGGAAGACAATGGAATTTTTTACTCAGTTTCCATTCGCTGCAATACTCTGGGCTTGCCTGTGAAGGACAGACAGCTAACTGTGAAAGACAAAGCATGAATAATGGAATTAAGCAACCGAGAATACTGCAACTTCACCGGGCGAGTACAGACAACATGAACTACAAGAGGCTGCAACAGCAATGGTCTCTGGTGTTTCCGTCTCTACAGTTCTCACATTTTGACTTTGACCCTCGTATAAGAGGATATAAGACAAGAGAAATAGCGTGGTACAAGCAGCTACTATAAACTGCTCCTTTTATAGCTCAATTAAGTTGGTTAAATAATTAAGACAAAAATCAAGACCTTTGGTACGATAACCCTGGAGAGCTAGAGTTGCCTGAGGTGTGATATTCTGTGAAATCTGACTTCAGTTATATTTCATATCTGCAGAACTGCACAATAATTTCTACAGCTCTCTACAGAACCCTGTCGCAATATCTATATTATTCTGAAGAATGAAGCTACAGTAACTCTCCACGGATTTTCATATAAATACCAAATGTCATAATAACACTCATCAAAAGTTCTGGAGAAGATGCTATAGAAACAAAAGGCATGCCAATGGGAGAAGTGGATATACAACAAAATACAATATCAAGAACAGTATCTTTTTTGCATATATACATATGTTAAACTATACCTTTCGTGCTATTTAATACATAGTGTATATGATTTTTTTGAGCTTTTGTGTGAAACTGGAGAGCATGTTCCTCTGGGCACCAGTTTGCCGGGTGGAGGAACTGTTCACAGCCCTGACAGAGTGATAACAGGGCAGAGAGAGATGGGGAAAGCACCTGTGCACTACGGGGAGTTTTTAATCGAAGATTATCACAGGAGCTGATCAATACCTCCTCTGATCCTGCCTTTGATTAGTCAGCCATGCTTCCTTCAAAGGTTGAGGGATTTGGCCCGGGCTTGTGAAGGAGGCTGTATTGACCAGTCCTCCAGCTCCCGTCTCTGAAGTACAATGCTCACACTGTACTACCTAATTTTGTGTGTAAATCCTTTTAAAGAAGCATGTTAGGTTAATAAAAAAGCCAGCACCAGGGGGAAAAGAGCTCTGCTGTGAGAAAATGCTCTTTTTCCTACTTAGGTGAGGGGGATTCTGAATTCTCTGTTGGCTGCGCTGCATTGAGGGCAGAGGACACGTGTGATGTTTTGAACAGTGTTTATGTATTTATATATATTCAAGTACAGTAAACACATTGTATGTACATATTCATCAGGATTAACAATGCCACATTATGTAAACAGTCTGCAAGAGGAATGCACACATTTGTCCATGGCAACATAATATAAGGGATTAGTCATTGCTAGGATTGTATTGTACGATGTGGATGTGTACGGATCTGTAATTGAAAATGCTTTGTAACACCTTGTAACTGTAACTGCTGTTACAATTTGTTCTTATATTAATCCTGCAGGTTTATTTGGGTCTCAGGTGTCACTGTTCCTGTGTTCAGGCCATCAGCACTGTGATGTGTTCCTTTAAAAATAAACCTTGCTAAGATCAATGGAGCAGATAACCTGTGCTGTGTGACGTGTCCCACAGGGGGGGCAACTTATATTTTAATCATTATTATGCATTATGCATATGAATCATGCATTTTTAAAATATTGCTTCTTGATACGTGGTGATCATACCACGCGTTTTACGGAGCCTAAATATTATCATTCCCTTCCCCTGTGTGTGACTGAATAATAAAATCAATAAACTGAGAAGAAAGAAAGAAAGGAAAAGGGAAGAAGGCAATAAACATGCTGACATATCTGCAGCACAAATAAGGAGTTCCTTTGTTTTCCTTTGTTGTTTCTCTCCCCCAATCCGTTCATGATCTTGCACCTAGTTGATCTTCACTTCACTCACTGTATTATCAGAGATCCTGGGGGTAGATGTGGTTTGAATAGAGCAGAAGAATAATGCTCTTTGATGTAAAAAAAAAGAAGAAGAAACAAACTGCCGTTCCTTCTCTTTGATAGGTGAATGTCAGAAAACAGAAAACTAATTGGTGGTGTAATCTCCGAGGAAAGTCAGAGCAGCTTCGATACAGTAAAATGCTGCTTGCCCATGTGCAAGATCCTGGGCTGTAACCTGGCATTCCCCCGGTCACACCAGAAGGGCCCAGCTTGGCGAGTTGGGTGCCTGGGATGGCAACCGGAACAGCTTAATTCTCTCCGTGATCCGAAACGTGGTAGTTTAGAGACGTTGCCTCTGTGATGCAATACAAATCATCAGCAGCACTTTGTTCCAAGCTGCGCACATAAGGTTTTCATACTCCCAGCAGCCACACAGTACAGTCAGTATTATTGGAAGGGCATGAAAGCACACACCTGGCTGATGAACCAAGTCCGATGGCCCATGTTTGTGTTGTTCACAATTTGTGGTAAACACAGCCTAGAGCATTTCTGTTGACTCAGATTTGTGTGTCAGAGAACATATTAATTGTTAGCATTAAGGCACTAGAAGTATAGTATTATTTGACTATGAATGAAGAATGGTTATCCCACATGTGGTGTGATGTTTCTGATAGATCTGTGTGAAAAATACCACATTTTATATATATATATATAACAATGCAGAAATAAAGGCAAGGGGAATGCAATCCCAGGAAGGTGGATAATAAAGTCTAGTTGTAGGATGGTGAACTCTATTAAGATGTCATGCCTGCTGCCCATTTCCATGAATGACATTATATAAATTATGCAAAGTCATATCATTCAGGTATATGAAAATGCAAAGTTTTTGTGCCTTTTTTGGGGGGTCATGTTAACATCAGTAACCACAGCTTCCGGAATCCCATCAGGGCTATTTGCAATATATTAGTATGCAGCATTTCACCATGTCCAGAGCTATAAACAATGCATGGAGGTCAGGATCTGGGTGTCATATGTTTAAGATAGATGGAGATTTATTGAATGTTCATGATCCTCTTCCCTCAGCATGATACTGTATATAAAAAAATGCTTGTTCTTACCAAACATGTAAATTAAAGTACTTTAACTATAGGAAATGTGAAGCAGGTCACTTCTATGACATAATGTCTCTCAGTCTGTAAACTGTCTTTGAACCATGGTGAAGGAGTCGGAAATCAAGGCCACATCCTGCACAATGCAGGACTTCTCAGGTCGTTAGACACAGGTCTTTTTAACAGGACAGACCAGCATGCTTAATATTCCAGTGAATATACATAATGAATCAATAACTGAGCTGCGAGTGTTGCCTGTCCTACCCAGCTTCCCGGGTTATTAAGTGTTTAAGAAATGTTTTTATTATTCCTCCTCATTAATAATGCATGATAAATAGCGTGATGAAATGAACAAAGCCATGAGTAATAGAAACTGACCTCATATTATTAGCACTGAAAGAAAGCATTAGTGAGTTTTCTTAACCTATTTTAATGAGGTCTGGAAAAGTGCAACAGAAGCATGACTCTCTAAGCTAAATATGAATGTATACCGCATGAAAGATTAAATATATACATTCCATTAAGACCTATGCTTTTTTTTATCTCTGTCCTTCATTTTGGATTTGTTTCTAATGTAACTATACTGCTCAGTTTGATGTTGCAGAAACGTCTGCAACCACCACCTGTTTATAATTCTTTCAAGAAGCAAAAAGATACAATCAGCGTGATTTTCCAAAGGGATCAAACTAAGAAGCTGGATGCAAAGTAATTTCTAAAACCTCCTTCGGGTAGCTTAATAAACTCCCTTTAAAGGGATCATATACCCGCCCTTTCTGCACCTTTAAGAGTATAAATGAAAGGGGGTTGGTTACATATATCAGGCTTCAATTGATGTGTTTTTTATACTGCCAGTGTTTTGTTTGTTTTGCATTCTTTCAGGGTTTATGATATCAAATGAGTACAGTAATGTGATTTGCCATGGTGGTTAAACAGCTTTCCTGACATGTTTTACAGCAGTGCAACAAAAATACAGAAAAAAACACCATGTTTCATTTGTGTGAGTTGTGTGATGCTGCAGATAAATAAATACATGTTTTTTTTCATGTATTATTATTATTATTATTATTATTATTATTATTATTATTATTATTATTATTATTATTACAGCAGATGGCCTTTATATTTTAATGAACCTGTACCTGTACCTGTGAGACCCAGAAGGGCAGGAGAGAATATTTAGGTGATATGGGTTCCTTGGGGGCCACACTGCCTTCACGAGGAGACCAGGCCTGACCAGGTCTCATTGCCGAAGTGTGATAGAGCCTGATAACTGAACACTGCTAAACAAGAGAGGCTCTCGAGAGTGTCTATTACATTCAGCCTGAAAAATCAATATTAAATGACAGCTGTTTAGTCCATTCCTGAAGAACTTGCTGCTGATCGTATGTGCTGGCCCTGGAGACTGGGCACTTAAAGGGACAGTGGCTTTGCCCCAACATAAAAGGTCAGATGAAAGCTATTACCCCACTGGCATTTTGCAGACACTATATATATATATATACACTCACCTAAAGGATTATTAGGAACACCTGTTCAATTTCTCATTAATGCAATTATCTAACCAACCAATCACATGGCAGTTGCTTCAATGCATTTAGGGGTGTGGTCCTGGTCAAGACAATCTCCTGAACTCCAAACTGAATGTCTGAATGGGAAAGAAAGGTGATTTAAGCAATTTTGAGCGTGGCATGGTTGTTGGTGCCAGACGGGCCGGTCTGAGTATTTCACAATCTGCTCAGTTACGGGGATTTTCACGCACAACCATTTCTAGGGTTTACAAAGAATGGTGTGAAAAGGGAAAAACATCCAGTAAGCGGCAGTCCTGTGGGCGAAAATGCCTTGTTGATGCTAGAGGTCAGAGGAGAATGGGCCGACTGATTCAAGCTGATAGAAGAGCAACTTTGACTGAAATAACCACTCGTTACACCCGAGGTATGCAGCAAAGCATTTGTGAAGCCACAACACGTACGACCTTGAGGCGGATGGGCTACAACAGTAGAAGACCCCACCGGGTACCACTCATCTCCACTACAAATAGGAAAAAGAGGCTACAATTTGCACAAGCTCACCAAAATTGGACAGTTGAAGACTGGAAAAATGTTGCCTGGTCTGATGAGTCTCGATTTCTGTTGAGACATTCAGATGGTAGAGTCAGAATTTGGCGTAAACAGAATGAGAACATGGATAAATCATGCCTTGTTACCACTGTGCAGGCTGGTGGTGGTGGTGTAATGGTGTGGGGGATGTTTTCCTGGCACACTTTAGGCCCCTTAGTGCCAATTGGGCATCGTTTAAATGCCACGGCCTACCTGAGCATTGTTTCTGACCATGTCCATCCCTTTATGACCACCATGTACCCATCCTCTGATGGCTACTTCCAGCAGGATAATGCACCATGTCACAAAGGTCGAATCATTTCAAATTGGTTTCTTGAACATGACAATGAGTTCACTGTACTATACTGGCCCCCACAGTCACCAGATCTCAACCCAATAGAGCATCTTTGGGATGTGGTGGAACGGGAGCTTCGTGCCCTGGATGTGCATCCCACAAATCTCCATCAACTGCAAGATGCTATCCTATCAATATGGGCCAACATTTCTAAAGAATGCTTTCAGCACCTTGTTGAATCAATGCCACGTAGAATTAAGGCAGTTCTGAAGGCGAAAGGGGGTCAAACACAGTATTAGTATGGTGTTCCTAATAATCCTTTAGGTGAGTGTATATATATATATATATATATATGTATTATACATTTTTATTACATACCATAATGTGCATTAAATAAATTATCAAGTATGGTTACAGTGACACATGCAGTTGGCAGCCAGCACACACACACACGCACACACACACCCACAGTCACACCTGCATTTACACATTGTGACATTTTTTAGTTTTACATAAACAACCCTCAATGCAGTGATGCTAGTTTGTAAAACCAATCCACAATCCACTGTCTGACATGATATACTACATCATCTTCATGCATATTGATTGAACAAGTGGGCGACAGTTTCTGGAACATGAAGCTTTCCAAGAGCTTCTGCTGGGCTTCTTCTCCTGCCACTGTTGATGGCTGTTTATTCACCAGTCCTGTGACACCAGCAGTTGCAGTTATTTGTAAGTGTCTGTAGATGATGTAGTTCAACATTGCAAAAACAAGACACCCTGACAATTCCACAGCTAGCTAATAACCCAGGGTATAGCTATTCTGCTCATTAATTCATTGTCTCTTCATGGCTGTGTGCAACATAGACAGCAGCGTTATATTTTATTTTTCAAAGAAATACATTAAAAAAAGGTTGGAATACTTGATTAGTTTGATATTGAAACATGAACAGAACACTGTAAATGTGTTAAGCAGTGGGGGGGTAGGGGGGTTTTGCTGTTGTTGTTTTTTTGCTAATGCTTAATTACTATTTATATATTGGAACTGATTTATTTTTTGTAAACACTTTCTCTGTGCCTGCCAAGCTGAGTATTTTCCTTGGTCATGTAACGTGTTACTGCCACCTGCTGGTAACTGGAGCTGACCGTGTCTGCAAACCTGTGCCAGATGGCAGCTTGGGAGCATGTTGGATGGCAAGTTCCTGGAATTCTTCAGGACTGAAACACACTTCTCTCCAAAGTATTTGTATTTCTCTCTTGCTTGATTGCAAGGCTTAGCTGTCCTGTAATGCCCTGTCTGAGATCACAAAAGCCACCTGATTGCTTCCAAAATACAAGCACAATCCTCTCAGCAAGCCTGCGTGGCTTCATGTTAGGTCTGTATAATTGGGATGTACAGTGAAACAAGTTCTGTTTTGGTTGCAAAAAAAATATTGCGGTGTGACAAGGAGCATCTTCTGCTGGCTGACAATATTTAGATTAAGAGGGGTCAGTAAAACAGAAATATATTAAGCATGATCACCATCATTATAGGATCAGGATCCTTCCTTTTACTTTTTTAATATAATGTTTGTAATTATTAAAAGATATTATATTATGTCTTAAATTATTAGTAATATTTTTCCATTTTCACCACCTGGATGTTTATGGAGGGAGCTGTAGGATAAAGGCCTGACAGTACGACAGCATTCAGGTGCTTTGAGTGTTTTTTGATGCTTGTTAGTTTTTTTGTCAACTTCAATACAGTCAGAGTTCACAGATCGGTTGTTCACAGAGCTTTCTTCAACCTGATTTTGCTGAATTAATAGGAAGAGATGCCTGATAATAATAAATAGGAGAAGAAGAGAAAATAAGACAAAATGAAGAACAAGTAGAAGAAGAAGCAGAAGCAAAAGAAGGAGAAGACAATAAACAAACTGTACCTAATTGTATTAGATTGTATTGAATGGGAAAACATGCTGTGCCCATTCTGTTGGCAAATCCTTGCCTGCCTCCCCACAATGCAGTCCCCTAACCACTGCTTAATACTCAGATTGCTGTATTTATCAGTCCCTGTCAGGAGGGCTCCCCGCCGCTTCAGCTGCTCCAATACAGAGGGGAAAGAGGAGAGGGAGCAGAATGCCCAGTTCCCCTTGACTCTTCGTTTAAAGGAGTCTTTGTCCTGTTGGAGTCAGAGCAGAGTTTTCAAGTTGTCTAGAGCGGTGCAATATTAACTCTTCCTACACCTGAGTTCTGTGGGACTCAAGGCAGACCCCCAGTCTTCCTCTAAAACCAAGACAAACTCCAAGCATTGATGAGGGTTTCAAATCAGTTATGGCATCCACCATCTCCAGGTCATTTTATGGATTCTTGTTTTAAGACAACAAGCTGGAAGCCAAGCCCCTGATTTACTGACCAAGGGAGACAAGAAGAGGAACCATTCATTCAGCCCTGTTACCAAAATGTATTTTTTAGCTAAATAACTTGCCTTGTTGCACTAAAATGCTGGGAAACCATTTGGGATTTTAAAACTTCCTCCTGAGAGAAGCTTTTGGTGTACATATGGAATCATTCTATCCCCCAGGACTCTATAAACCACGACTGTATGAGAATGTGATGGGATATTTGGACTAGGGAATCATTTTTAATCATGAAGGAGTCATCGTTCAGTGTCAGCAATGATTGGGGTTCTGGCTGCTTTAAGTGCTTTAATTGGGTGAGGTATGCTATTGACGCAGTAGGATGGATTGTGTGAGTCTCTTCACTTGGCACGACGAGGCTGTGTCTCAGTTCAGAATACACCATCCACACCACCATCCCCTCCATCCATACACACACCATCCACCTCACCTCCTAGGCCCAGCTTTCAACTTCCTACTTCTCCAGCACTGAAAATTCCTGCCTAGTGAGATGATCCAGGCTGTTGTAGTGGCAGCTTTTCAAGCTACTTGGCTGGAATAAGAATGGGCTGGCTATTAGACAAGAATCATTTGCATCCATCTGATAAGTGAATGTTTCTGGAATGGCGATGACACATTTTTAAAGTCTTTCTTTGAGCATTAAAGGTCACTTCCCAGTTTCAAAGAGTACTTTGCAGCTTTCATCTCAGATTTCATTAAAACTGAGCTGGCCTCCTACATACAGCAGCAGCTACCCACATGTCTGCTCTCTTGTTGCGAATGTGGCAGATCTGTGTGTGCTGTTTGTTTGTGGTAGATTTTGTTTTGTTTTGCCTGTGCTGCCTCAACAATAAAGCATTGACCCTTGAAGAAAGCTTGATTTAGCAGCAAGGGTCATTAGCAATTCAACACCCTCTAATGCAGTGTGAGAGTTCAGAGGCTCTGCATTTCCATCTCATGGACCTTTTGCTATGAACCAGTATTTTACCTGCCTGTCTATTCTCCTACCTTTGTCACTGCGTTTTATGATATAGCAATAAATACTTTTTAGCTTCTTGCTTGTTTTGTGTGGGTGTGTGCATGCATGTTTGGTTTGGGGAAGGTTCCTTACACAGATGAGATGATGTAATATGCATTGTTCTTCCACAATGAAGCCATTGAAGCAGTATGCATGTTTAACCTTGCCTCTTTGGTGGAAAGAAAATAGGTTTTAATTGGAGGTCAAGAGTACAATCATCATAATGTCTTACTGAGAACAAGAGAACAAAGCCATGTATTTTATTAAACTTGAAGTCTTACAATAAATTGAAATAGGGCTTTCACTAATACTAATACTAATCTGATGTCAAAACTTACTGAATAATTAAAAAAAAAAAAAAAGTTCTAGTTTAAAAAATTGCTTTTTAGGAAAGTAAAGTGCACTTCAATGCGGACACTTCATCAGTAACTTGCATGGTGCTGTGTGTTTTCATTCTGCACAGAACTTTTCCCATATAAAAGCCATCCCCTTGCCCTTCCTCACTGAAGTCATTGCAATTAGGAGTTGTGATTTTAAGCCATTTCTTAATTAACCTTGTTCGTAACTCCTTCTCCCACTAATTTCCACCGCAGACAAAAGGCAGACAGCACTGTGGGCGCTGCTGATAACAGCGCAGAGGGAGAAAGCAGTTCTCTGCTCGCCCAGCAGCCCTCACGGCAGGCATACGGCAGAAACATGTGCTCAGCACACGGCCCCAGAAGCGTTGGTAATCACTGCACAGCCATAAACATCACGGTGGTGTCTGGAGAGCAGCATTCAAGCTAGTTGGGATCTTTCCCTGTATCCTCTTCCCATGCAGAGAGCACCACTAAAAGCCCATCTCTACATTCTCCAGTTTGTGTGTCAAAGATATTTTTCACATCGTGAAAGAGAGTTAAGAGAGTTTCAGTAGACGATTTCGGACAATCGAGTAACTACCACTGGACATGAGAGCATGCTACAATGTTTATAACACATAGGTAAACATGTCATAAGCATATGGTTAACTGTTAATAGAGTGTCACTTAAGCAGTAATCAATGGTATTTTACAACTACCTTGCAAAGGTTTAAATAAATAAATATTTTTAAAATTCTGGTAATTTCCTTATTTATTTTTATTTTCCACAAGGTACACTCTAGCATAACGTCCATTACACTCTTATTGCAAACTGTGCTTTTACAATTACTAAGGGGAAAGCAGAAGATCTATGTCACAAGGCTCTGGGTGTATGTGCTGTTTATTTAGCTGGTGTGCCGCTGTGTGAGAGGCCCCTGAATTAGGTCAGCCTGTTTATAAAACAATTTCATGCCTTGAGAGTTTTACTCTACTAATATTGTTTTTTGCCATGGGGACTGTATAGAGCAGGGTCTGCAGTCTGTAGTGAGACACAGCTCCCAGGACTGCACAGCACACAGCACTCAAAGCCATGCGGGGTTCCCAGGAATGGTGTCTCGGGGAACTCCACAAGTAAAATCCAATGACTGTAAAAAGAGATAGAATAATCATACTGTACCCATCCTTATGAAAGAAAACTGCTATTGTGCCAGAAATGTTACAGACGGTTAGTCATAGTCATAGTTTCACATTCTTGGTGTTGGTGTTGGCTTGTTTGGGGTACTTAGTTATTTGCCCATCATTATCCCTAAAAATACATAAAATGCTAACCCTCTAACTCCAACCCTACCCAACTCCAAAACTACATCCAACATGCCACCACCACCAGTTTAAGACTTGCCAAGCACAGATGCAGGCCTAATGCTGATAGATGCCTGATTATTCAAACAATTTCACTCTTTCAATGATGTCACATATTTTCATTTGTTCTCGGATCCATTCATTTATTTTTCTACCTCTTCTGGTATTCCAAGCGTACATCCTTCCATGATTCTTTGTGTCGTCCGCAGCTTCTGTAAGATATGTGAATTTAGTGCCTAGGTTTCACAACCATAAGTGAGCACTGGTAGTATGCATTGATCAAATACTTTTCTCTTCAGGCAACTGGATAGATTTTCTTTCAACAGCATGCAGTTTCTCCAAATGAACTCCATCCCATTTTCACTCATCTTTGATTTATTTTATAATATCTACACTGATTGTGTGTCCAGGGTAGACATAACTTTTGATTTCTTTGAGTATCAAAAATATGACTCTGGTTTTACATTTTAAGTCCAGTTTTCTTGCTTTCATCTGAGAGTTCTTGATATATATATATATATATATATATATACAGTGTGGGAAAAAAGTATTTGATCCGCTGCTGATTTTGTATGTTTGCCCACTGACAAAGAAATGATCAGTCTATAATTTTAATGGTAGGTGTATTTTAACAGTGAGAGACAGAATAACAACAAAAAAATCAAGAAAAACACATTTCAATAAAGTTATACATTGATTTGCATGTTAATGAGGGAAATAAGATTTCTGGCTCCCAGGTGTCTTTTATACAGGTAACGAGCTGAGATTAGGAGAACTCTCTTAAAGGGAGAGCTCCTAATCTCAGCTCGTTACCTGTATAAAAGACACCTGTCCACAGAAGCAATCAATCAATCAGATTTCAAACTCTCCACCATGGCCAAGACCAAAGAGCTGTCCAAGGATGTCAGGGACAAGATTGTAGACCTACACAAGGCTGGAATGGGCTACAAGACCATCGCCAAGCAGCTTGGTGAGAAGGTGACAACAGTTGGTGTGATTATTCGCAAATGGAAGAAACACAAACTAACTGTCAGTCTCCCTCGGTCTGGGGCTCCATGCAAGATCTCACCTCATGGAGTTTCAATGATCATGAGAACGGTGAGGAATCAGCCCAGAACTACACAGGAGGATCTTGTTAATGATCTCAAGGCAGCTGGGACCATAGTCACCAAGAAAACAATTGGTAACACACTACGCCGTAAAGGACTGAAATCCTGCAGCGCCCGCAAGGTCCTCCTGCTCAAGAAAGCACATGTACAGGCCCGTCTGAAGTTTGCTAGTGAACATCTGAATGATTTAGAGGAGAACTGGATGAAAGTGTTGTGGTCAGATGAGACCAAAATCGAGCTCTTTGGCATCAACTCAACTTGCCGTGTTTGGAGGAGGAGGAATGACCCCAAGAACACCATCCCCACCATCAAACATGGAGGTGGAAACATTATGCTTTGGGGGTGTTTTTCTGCTAAGGGGACAGGACAACTGCACCGCATCAAAGGGACGATGGACAGGGCCATGTACCATCAAATCTTGGGTGAGAACCTCCTTCCCTCAGCCAGGGCATTGAAAATGGGTCGTGGATGGTATTCCAGCATGACAATGACCCAAAACACACAGCCAAGGCAACAAAGGAGTGGCTCAAGAAGAAGCACATTAAGGTCCTGGAGTGGCCTAGCCAGTCTCCAGACCTTAATCCCATAGAAAATCTGTGGAGGGAGCTGAAGGTTCGAGTTGCCAAATGTCAGCCTCGAAACCTTAATGACTTGGAGAGGATCTGCAAAGAGGAGTGGGACAAAATCCCTGCTGAGATGTGTGCAAACCTGGTGGCCAACTACAAGAAACGTCTGACCTCTGTGATTGCCAGCAAGGGTTTTGCCACCAAGTACTAAGTCGAAGGGGTCAAATACTTATTTCCCTCATTAACATGCAAATCAATTTATAACTTTTTTGAAATGCATTTGTCTGGATTGTTTTGTTGTTATTCTGTCTCTCACTGTTAAAATACACCTACCATTAAAATTATAGACTGATCATTTCTTTGTCAGTGGGCAAACGTACAAAATCAGCAGGGAATCAAATACTTTTTTCCCTCACTGTATATATATATATATATATATATATATATATATATATATATATATATATATATATATATAAAGTAATATAATTTCACTTCAGAAATACTGTGCCAAAAATGTGTGCTAAGTGTGTTTCAGGCACAGATTGTTAAGTTGGTGTGACAAAGTGCATTTACACATGTTTGCTTTGGGGGATAAGCTTCAGAAAAAGATAAGATAAGCTTATAAAAAGATTAAGAATCTCCAATGACCCCTCAGAAATAACTAAAATCATATAGAAATATTTGACAAAGAACGTTGGAGGGTTGGAGAGGGGTGTGTTGCTTTCACTGGCTATAGTTGTGTTTTTATTACTGGAGCAACACTTTCGTGGAATATGTTCAACACAAAGAAAATCAAAGAATTCACATGAAAAGGCAAAATCTGTTAGTGATGGAGTGCATCATTCATCATTTATAAGTAGTCTCTGAGCTCTTGCAGTATCACTTTAAGATACATACAGAATGAAATTACTATTTAAAGACATCAAAAGACTCATGTTATTGCCACTCAGTTTCCCCGTAACCTGAAAGCAGCCTGGGCAGATGAATAATGGTCTGGCTGCACACTTCTTTTTTTCCTGAAAAAGGCTTTCAGAGTTATTAATAACAGATCTTTCCTTTGACTCTTCCTAGAAGCGCCCTTTGTGGAATGAGGTCAATTCTTCAGTCTGCTCAGTCCTGTGCATTATTTCACGCATAGGGCAAACAAAAACCTGTGCTGTAGCTAAACATGTTTCAGTATCAGGGAAACAGCCAGGCAATGGGAGCAAATCAGTATGCTGCCCCCATGGTCCCTCCTCATTTTAACTCGAGGGGAATGCAATAAAATATGTTGGGGGTTTTTCATTCTTCAGAACTGCTTTTTCAGTGCAGGGCAAGTCATCATACTTGTTGTACATTGTGTTACTGCAGCAATATTTCTATTCATCCTGGCAGACAGCTATACAAATAGATGAGGTACAGCAACATGGCATTTTTCTGTACTTCAATTACTTTGTAGTGCTGGGCCACGTGGGTTAAAAGCCAACAAACCATAACTTTCCTTGACATTTCCTCCCCCCAGTGACCATTGATGGATTCTCCCTGACAAGGCATTCATTATGGTGAGGAGCACAGTGTACACGGCAAAAAATCTCTTTTTCATTTCTTTTGTTTTTATTTGTTTTTGTGTTTGTTTTTTGTTTTTTGTTTTTTTGTTTTACTTAAATTGAAATGAACTCTCATGTAGAATGAAATAGATTCATAACAGGAGAACGAAATGTTAGCAATTGCTGGAAGCCATTGGATTCACTCCAGCAACCACAGGTTCATTTGATTTGATTTTTCTCTCTCTCATATTACTGTTGTTATTATTAGTTTGAAATGCTTATCAAAAGCAAATGCTGTCTGTTGATAAAGTGTGATCCCATTATATTGGATGACTGCAATATGGAAATGAAGGATGATCCTGCCGTTGCTGGATTAGAGATGTGCCAAAAGAAGCAGATCGGGCCGTCGAAAATCAGGTCCCTTTTATTTTTTTATCTTTAATTCCAAATCCCCTGTACCTCTGAGCTCAGTTTTACACTACCTCAGCTGTATCTGCTCTTGCAGACAATATCAAAACCGCAATGTCAGAAGCACAGCAGGCGGTATGCAATCACAGAGAAGACTTTAAAAAGTAAAACATACTAATACAAAAATACAATAAATCTGCAGTATCTATTTAAAGAATACAAAAATCTGTTGATTCTGATATACTTTTTTTTTTTTTTTTAATATAGGTTTACAGCCCAAGGTTTTGTGGAAATCAACTGTAATCACCTAATCTGATTTACAATTGTCTCGGATCATTCATAGACCAATTAAAATAAATAAATAAATACTTCTGTGAATTCTCTTCCATAGACAAAGTTCTTAAATGGGCACAGCTGTCTTGTATTAAGTTTGAAGAGCTTGTCATAGAGATGTGAAAGCTTTCAAAGGCGACTGTTTTCTGAACATAAAGGGTGCTCTGCTGTCTCTGCCAGATACTCCAGGTCTCAGCAACTCATGAATCTGGACCATTGTAGCCACGTCTTTGAGTCTGACGTTTTGTGAAAAGGGGTAGGAGCGTGTGTGCCCGTGTCCCCGAGGCCATTCCCCCCCGCCCCCACTCCCACAGCTCTGCCACAGCCAGAGAAACTGGCTGGCACAAGTGTGAGCTTCAGAGCCTGTTTCTGTTTTGAATTTTTTTGTTATCAGCGTGAATCATAGACCAGTCAGGACAAGTTGTAAGTCAGGATTGCTGTCAAATACGATCATCTGGGATAAAAACAAATATATATATTGCGCTACTGCACATTTCCCATGTAGAGCTTCCATCATGTTTATTGAAAGTTTTAATCATTAAGGCCAAATGATCACAGAATGTATAGTGTATTAGACACAATCAGGCTATCAATGTAACGATTTGAAGTCTGGCCTTGCCTGAATAAATGAATGAATGAGGCCAGAAGTCAACCTGGGACATTTTGTCCACTACACAAATCACCCCCGTTACAAAGCCACTACTGGACAGAGGTTTCGTCCACCACTGCCTCTTATTGGCTGGCTGTGTTGACAAGCAGTCATAGGAAGGCGGGACTAATAAGGAATAATAACAAAAGTGTTGCAAGTTTCTGACTGCAGCCTCTTGTCACTTCCTTTCTCTGTTTTTCTCTCTCCCCCATAATTTTACAAATCAGAAATTAGTTGCAGGCTGAAGGCATCTGCACTGCTGACTCTCCGGGGTCTCCAGTGACCCAGCCTCTGCACCTGGTTTAAGGGGCAGCAGTCTGGGCACTCTCTACCCTGCCAATTTGTTTGGTGTTTGTAGTTCAGTCAAAGCATCACCCAGATGGACCAGAGGCAGTTTGACACTGCAGAACTGGGATTAATGTCTTGCTCAAATGAAGATACAGCTCACCCATATACAGGTACACAGAAGCAAACATGCACACATAAGTGTTACATTAAATGCATATTAATTGTATTTTGTTGTATTAATGGATCTCCTAGGTAAGATTAACTTCACAAGAATAATTATTTCTTATTTCAATGGCATGATGTTCTAACCAGTCACACATTACTGATAGTGAGGGTTTTATCTTATCCAGTTGACTTCTTGTCACATGTAGTAGCTTATTGTAGTTACATTGTAATACACAATACATTGCAAAAGTAAATTGACACACACACACACACACATATATATATATATATATATATACACACACCGATCAGCCATAACATTATGACCACTGACAGGTGGTGAAGTGAGTAACACTGATAATCTCATTATCATGGCACCTGTCAGTGGGTGGGATATATTAGGCAGCAAGTGAACATTTTGTCCTCAAAGTTGATGTGTTAGAAGCAGAAAAATGGGCAGCGTAAGGATCTGAGCGACTTTGACAAGGGCCAAATTGTGATGGCTAGACGACTGGGTCAGAGCATCTCCAAAACTGCAGCTCTTGTGGGGTGTTCCCGGTCTGCAGTGGTCAGTACCTATCAAAAGTGGTCCAAGGAAGGAAAAGCGGTGAACAGGGTCATGGGCGGCCAAGGCTCATTGATACTGTAGTTCAAATTGCTGAAAAACTTAATGCTGGTTCTGATAGAAAGGTGTCAGAACACACAGTGCATCGCAGTTTGTTGCGTATGGGGCTGCGTAGCCGCAGACCACTCAGGGTGCCCATGCTGACCCCTGTCCACTGCCGAAAGCGCCTACAATGGGCACGTGAGCATCAGAACTGGACCACGGAGCAATGGAAGAAGGTGGCCTGGTCTGATGAATCACGAGTTCAAGGTGTTGACTTGGTCTCCAAATTCCCCAGATCTCAATCCAATCGAGCATCTGTGGGATGTGCTGGACAAACAAGTCCGATCCATGGAGGCCCCACCTCGCAACTTACAGGACTTAAAGGATCTGCTGCTAACGTCTTGGTGCCAGATACCACAGCACACCTTCAGAGGTCTAGTGGAGTCCAAGCCTACACAATATTAGGCAGGTGGTCATAATGTTATGGCTGATCGGTATATATATATATATATATATATATATATATATATATATATATATATATCTGCTCTGAAAACATTGTATTTTTTTCTCTGGATTTCCCTGATTGAGACAGTGACCTAAAATGTTCACCACAGCAAATAATTAATTCAGAACTGTCAGATGCTAGGGCAAACAAAAATGTATTAAATTGAAAGAGATGATTGTGTGACACAACAAACAGTTGTGTTTGTCAGACAATTTAAATAATGATCAATACACACACAGACATATATATATTGTTATGCCACACTGGCTGTTACCACCATGACTGGCTCCCTGACTCTATAAAACAAGGAAGCGATCAGCTTCCTGTTGTTGGGAAGGCAGGAGTCAAGCCTGGGAGGAGGGTGTGTTGGAGAAACAGTGAGTGCTGGCAAACGAATGAATGATCAAACGAGTGAGAACAGAATAATGGTAACGGGATTTTGTTTATAGAACTTCACACTGAAAACAGATTACAGATTTGGATCGGCTGCTACCTGTGTGTTGCGTTTGTTTATTATTATTAGTTATTTGTGTAGTTAGGGATCTGATTCATGTGTGTTAGTTTAGGCTCAATAAAGAGTTTGGTTGTTGTATGACTCTTTTGTTTTGAGCACTAACGCACTGTTTAATAAATCACCGTTTGTACCATATGTTTGCCTCATTGTTCCCTTAATCCCGCCTGAGAGCCCCGGCAGTGCTGGACAAACCCCTCCACTGTCACAATATATACTTCATTTTGTGCTTAAGTAAATCGTTACATATTTTGGTTTTATGTTTGGGCACTGATTCATAGCTAATGAAAGCTTCCATGGAGGTGATGCACATGGTGTGAGTGTAGATTCACTCTGTCAGCACCACTGTCAGGGGCTCGGTAGAGAATTTTTTTTTTCTTTTTTTCTTTTTTCTGTACCTCCAGTATCAAGCAGAACATATGCTCAGTTCAGCTTCGACTCCCTCCTCTTACCCTGTTAATGTAGCTGAATGCAAACACATGGCTCAGATCTGATCTGATCTGTGAGGACAAGCAGGGTTTTCATCACTTGTCCCTCCTTCTCCCCTTGGACAGGTTGACAAGGCTGTTCAGATGGAATTATATCCAGAGGTTGAACAGTTTGTGGCCAGGCAACGCTGCTGGGCGCGAGGGGCAGAGTGATTAGAGTGAAGCGTACAGCCGCACTGTGGAGTACTTAAACAAAGGGAGGCCATGTCTCCCTGTTAGTCTAATGCTGTTAAAATCTACCGCACACAGGGCCTGGTTTGGGATTGATTGTGCTGGTGCCCCCCACACACACCCATATGCACACACACACTGACACCCCCATACCCAGCAGGCATCGTCTTCCCAGGCACAGATGTAGCCTCTCGACTTTAACATGCTGGAACCAATTAAGTGCTTGGCTTGTGCAGGTAGATGTGACTGACAGTCAAGTTTTCATTAACATCCAATACTTGGGGGGAGTGGGGGACAGGGTGAGCAACATAGGCGTAGGTTTAGGGGGGGGATGTTGAGAGAACATTAAATTGTGTGTCCCCCAATAATGTATGCCCGGCTCCAGCAGCATAGGGGACACGTCCTCCCCAATATTGACAGCATCCCCCCAATTCTGAAACTAAACCTTCACCCCTGGTGAGCAGTGTCTGTTTTTGGATAAAAGTGCATTGTGGATGGAGGTGTTCTGTGTGCCCTCTTCTCTCCTCCTCTTCGCAGGAATTAAAAGTGCCACTCCTCCTAACTTCAAAACCCCTGGAGCATATGTCCTCTGGATTGTCTATCACCTCGGTACTAACTGGGTCACCTAGCCTTTAAACCTTCCTATTCCAGAAATTAATATGTATCATGCTGATGACATTTCATGTAAATCGGGCTTTGTTATCCTATTCCACTGAGAGGATTAAACCACAAGAAAGAAGGGCTTGTAGGAAAAGCAATTTAAAAACCCAATCTTGCTATTACATTATAACAAATAAAATAGCTTATTAAAAGGTCTTCAAAACGACATTGTGTACCCTTAATAAAATCTTGCATAATACCTAAACTGAAGTTGTTCTTTCTGTAGCTCTATAATTAATAGGCTAAGACAAAAATAAACAAATAAAGCACCGGAGCACAAATCACTATGTAGTGTCATTCAAACATTACTGATAAAGCAATTTTCTTCCATGTACTTTTTTATTCTACAAGGTCCTTACAAATCTGTAACTACATAAACATTAGCACTTTGGAAACAGAATTCTCTTTATTTTTGTTTTCCTTGCAGAGCTTGTAGCATGACGGATCGGACATTTCATAATGGAATTTGTAGGTCTGCAATTAAAATATGTAATTGAAAGGAGCTGGTTTTCATTACACTCTGGCTACTGGTCATGCCAAGGAGGTGCACAGCAGCTCTTTCCAAAATATTCTGCATCTACATGTATAAACGTCACTCTGAGCCTGATTGACTGTCGGGAGTCGGTCTCCACTGCACAGACTGCCATGAGAGTTTATCTGATGGACATCTATTATGATGAACTTATGGAAATGGCACACTTGGTTTTGCAATTTCCATCAAACAAATGCTGACTTCATTTTGGAGTGTGCAATCTGTTTTTTTCTTGTTTTTTTTCTGGCCAAGTAGGCTTTGCAATTCTTTCTTATTTTATCACATTTTACAGTCTGCTGCTTCATTCTCATCTTATGACTCGCAGGCCCCATCTCATTTGTGAAAACAGAGCTGACATGATCGACATAATTATATCTGTTCAGAAGCCGAGAGTCATAAGCATACATTACATCCCCAGGTCTCTCCCATACTGACAAAACGAACAGAAGCAGCAACATTAGCACGGGGAAAAAAAACATGTTGGAAAAGCAATAAATGCCTCAGAACTAAAATTTCTTATTTAGAATATAAGTGATTCAGAGGAACAAGTCATTTGTTATGTGACAAACTGACTTTTTATCACTTTTGACTGCAATCTGGTTTCCCCCGGGGCTTGCACAGTGCAGAAATTCAGTTCAATAAAGACCCCTTCAGTTTTCTGTTCCTATACCTTATGAATGTCTGTAAACACACACATAACAGAGTGCCCTAGATGTACTGATAACATTTTATTTTACATAGCAATAGAGTGTGTCAGTTGTAGCCTTGCCTATTCCCTTATTATACTATACTATAGGTCTGTGTATGTGTGTGCGTGTGTGTGTGTGTGAGTGTGTTTGTTTGGCTTGCATATTGCATGAAAATCTTTACTCAAGCCACACAGGCTTAGATGTTTTATGTTGTCCAATGAAATTTAATTTACTGTAAAGGTGTCAATAAAACTGGAACAATGATCTCTCTGTGAAGATTATTGGAAGCAAATTTCTACATCATTGCAAGTCACCCAAGGTGGGCCGGCTCAGTAATGCACGCAATTTCTATGTTCCAGACAGACAATCATGGCCAATTCAATTCGTTTAAGGATGCTTTTCATTGGAAAATTAGCAACATAATATAGACATACATGTATATATATATTAAAAGATGTTAAAATAAAGTCATTCTAAAACACGAAATTCCTTTCTCAGATCTATTGCTTCAGTCAGATAAAATGATCCTTTTTATAGGTGTCTCTCTGAGTGGCAGCAGATGTTGCACATTCCCCGCCATTACATTCCAGTGGGAAATCAGAAAGAACTACACACTATAAAATTAAACTATTGACACTTCACCAGCCTTGAAAGCAAATTGGTCCGCATCCTCAAGCTGTGGCAAATTCATCATTGCAATCTTAAAGTTCCCATCTGCACAACTTTCATTAACACGGGAGGAAACAGCATTACATTTTATTATATTAACATTGCCTTTTACTACCCTATCATACAGGGCACACTTTAGATTAGAAATCCATTAAGCAGCATCTGCGAGAACACTGTTAAAGCACCCCTCGTTATTAACCAAAGACAACCCTTTATAACACTTGTATAGATTTAATTGAATTTTGTTTTATACTCACAAGATATCTCGTTTTTAATGAAACCTTCTTTTGATGCGGTATGGCGGGATAATGCTTTTCACAGTAAAAGTGATTGTTTTTGTCAGCACATTCTGTCTTTATTGAAAAATTAATAAGCAAAGGCTTTCAAAGTATTTCAAAGTGACGCTTTGTTTTAAACCTTGACAGACAGATAGAGGTTGTATGTGCACTTTTGACACTGTCCCACCCTCTGGCTTAACGAGCTGCAGTTGTGAAAACCTGAAGATATCTGTTAACATCATTTAATTGTCAAACTACTGAACTGTTGTCCCTGTGTTCACTGCCAACTTGGACATTTCCAAAATAGAAAATCCAAAAACTGGATTAAAGAGAAGAGTCCGCTCCATCATCAGGTATTCAGTAAAAACTCCTAAAACCAGAAGGGTCCAACACATCACCCCCATCCAGCCCCTTTATCACACATCAGAAACTTTTAAGTCTTCCTGCACAGCCTACATGCTGTCATTGAAAGCCTAGGGTGCTGTTTGCCAGACAACAATTGAACTGAGCTAAAACAAACTTCATCACTTATGATCATACTGGCTGTATGAGTTTATTAGTGGGATGCAGCTTTTTAATTGCTGTTTTAATTACCACAACTGAAAGCTCCAGGGCTGTTGTTTACATGTTAATGGCTGTGAAAGATATTAATCCCTTTAAGCTCCCTGAGATCAGATCAATACAAAATGTGCACTTACGTTGCAGAGAGACATGGCAAACAAACCCTGCCTCACAAGCACCTACAGGTCCAAATGTGAGTAATAGGAAAACTGAAACACTGCATACATA
This sequence comes from Amia ocellicauda, assembly GCF_036373705.1. Taxonomy (NCBI): domain Eukaryota; kingdom Metazoa; phylum Chordata; class Actinopteri; order Amiiformes; family Amiidae; genus Amia; species Amia ocellicauda. The sequence goes on along the minus strand of NC_089858.1, from coordinate 15,796,710 downwards.
AATAAAAAGTTATGCAAGCCTGAAATAAGATTCACTCTTGTTTTTTATTATTGTATGTATTAAATCTAAAACACAGTTGAATCCTGAGATGTTCCTTTATATGACCGCTGGGAACTGTGAGGCCAAAGCAGTCACTGGGTGTCACTGCAGCAAACCCAGACTGATCCGTGGAGCCAGTACTCCACAGCCATCTCTCTCCCAGCATCACACCTTTGCTCAGAAGAGCACAGCGGCCAGTTGTATGAAACACATTCAACTCAGTTTCCCCTCAGCTGTCCCCATTCATTCTCCTTGGGTTTTAGGGTGTGGCTCAAAGCACCTCAGGGTCAATACACTAGTTAAGGGAAAATATGTTGTGTTTAATTCTTATGTTGTTCAGTACATAAGGGAGTTTATGCAACTGGCCCCAAAACTTCACAAAACATGACCCACCCACAGTGACAGCTGATCAATTGGTGAAACAGGGGCGCCAGTTTCCAATCTCTAAATTTGCATTTGACGTTGGCTGAGATTGTTATTAAAGCAGGGAAAGACACTAAAATGTAGAGCTGCCATCCACTGCCAGCACTGTCGCGGTACGGGGACTGTGATTGGTGCTTTTCTCAGCAGGTGACAGAAATAATAATAAAGAGGAGAGGGGGCGGGCATTGAACATGTTTGTCCAGCAGTGCAGTGCATTCACAGTGGAAAATAATAAGAGACAGACATATTTTAATCATGAAACAGGTGCATTATTGTGTTATACAGTGTTATTTCTAACCAGTGTTTAATTTTTTGGTGCATACAAAAATGGATGTAAACAAGATCAAGCTTATTGGAATTCTTCCTGTTCCGATTGAGACAAGAGAAACATTCAGTGTGTCATTCTCTTTAATGTGATGTGTGTGTACATGACATTGCCTTACATACACAGTACAGAGTACATCCTTCCCCGTTGCAAATTTGTCCTTCATCTCCTTTAAGCAGCTGGTCACACTGTTTATGCAGCTGCGATGTAACCGTATCTGCAGAGAATTAGACTTCTTACAAAGGTAACATTTATTTATCAGCAAAGAACACTGTATTATTGTGTACAAAATGTTAATTTGTCACTATCCATTAGGCTTTTTACAAGGAGAAGCTATGGCAATGTTGCTGCTTATAAATCAGCACTTAAGCTCTCAAAAAGCTTTTAGGGCTCAGGTGATTATGCAATTTACATTAACTAGTCGTTCTATCAAAAGTGATTAAAAGTTCAGGCTCAAGATATCATGTCTAAAGGCTTTCCACCTAATTAAAACCCCAAAGTATCTTTTAAAAGGCCATTAGAAAACATACTGCAATGTATTCCTGTGCACAACACTCTTTCCAGAAATATTTTAGGCAAAGATAAATAGCCTCATGCAAAATACATAATGTCAATTCCAATATCTCAGAAATCTACAGGAGACTGCATCTACCTGCATTTTAAACACTGAGCATATAATAGCACATCTGGATGGGAGCATTTTTTGGGAAAATCGCTTTAAAAAAATAAAATAATTGTAACTCATGACAGCTGAAGATACATGCTCTTTTTAATTTCTGAACACATTGTATGATTGGGGGGGTTAAGATGTGGAATGCAAACTGAAATCATACAATTCTCTAGGCTTGTCTCTGTGTAAATTGCAGTTTCAGGTTTATGGGCAGAGCACTTTCTTTTATTTAACTCCTCGTTAATAATTTCCCCAGAAGCTAAGTTATCGTTTTTGAATTAAACTAATGACATAACAGAGCTATTTTGGTCTCCAGCACTGCAGTCATGGTGTTTCTGTGGAGCTTCGCTGCCTGATTATTTTCATTGCGCTAAGGTCATATCATTTAACAATCTCCCTCCTTCATTTCTAAATAAACAGTCACAGCCGCGTTACCATGAAAACACTCCGAGGCCAAGACACACACCGTGTATTTACTGTAAATGCCAAGACAGTACTCTAATTAGACCACCTGTTAAAAGTTCAAAATGGTCATGCAGTATTTTAAAGAGCACTTAGTTTATATGTTTTACTATCAAAAGTATACTTTGGTTGATGTTGAACTTGTAGGAAATGGTCATTAATTAATATTTAGGCTCACATTCAGACTAAGGTCATTAAGTTTTATCTTATCATTTTTTAAAGAATGCCACAGCAAACACATTAGTGACTGTTATCAGCCCGTTACAGGTTGTTTTAACCCTGATTGTGTAAGAGGAATTTTTTGCCCGTATGATTTCCAGATAATCTGCATAACAGTTGATCTAAAACCATAGGCTGTGAATGCAACCCCGGTTATCTGAAAGAGTGTACTACCCAAAGGGGGTGGGACATTGTCATTTCCACGGGAACTCAGTGAACACAATTCTCTAACAAAGCTGCGTCTATAGGTTGTTTGTGTCACCCAGGCCTCCCTGCCTGTTGATATAGGCCACCACTGCCACGTTGTTTGTCTGGACCAGCATATGGTGGTTCCAGAAGGCTGGCTAGAAGTGTCGTAGGCCTAGAATTATGGCCCAGAGTTCCGACACATTGTTGTGCACAGCCCCTTGGGGCTGCAATGCGGTTTACATGTGTAGTTAGACTAAAGAAGGAGTATGGGTTTGTTCATGGTTTTTGTATACCCGTTGTGTTTAAGAGCACAGAGCAATGTACAATAATAAACCAGGACTCCTTTTCACCATCATCCTGCCTTTGTGCTTCCTGAACCCAGCCTGAGAGTCCCCCAGCTGTGATCATCCCCCCACAGCGTCACCATATACATACATACATATGCAAGCCATGCTTGGGTAACCAGGTGGCCGTCACTGTGTTGGGGAATGCTCTGCTGTCACTCGCTTCTCCCAGTGACAAGCCCCCTCCATGCTGGGACCCACAGTACAGCCTACCGGCACGGTCCCCAGGTGAGCCTGTGTGTCAGACCTCACACCAGTCACCCATCAGAGATGGAGGGTGGCAACAGAAGTGTAATTCTGCCTACTTCGTGAAATAATTAGCAGGAAATTGTGCTTGTTTAACATTCAGACAGCTCAATGGCATCACAAGAAGATGCTGAACTCATTTTGTTCTTCCGTTCTTCTCAAGCAGGATCCTTATTGCATATTTCTTCATGGGGGGGTCTTTCACACTTCGCATCTATACTGCTCATGCTGTACTGCTGCAGCTGCCAGGCATACAAACTGGCACAGGGTTGTACAGTATTGTCTAGGAAGAACTTCTCTTCCCCCTGGAGAGAAAATGTATGGTATGTTTATGAGAAATTACAGTTTTGTTAGGATGCTGATCATTTATGTAAGCTAGTGTTACTACGACAGTTTCGACAACCCAGCACAGAGACCTCTCTCTGTCCAGGTAAACACAGGGAGAGGGGATAAATGTCCAAAAAGTCTCAATAAAGAAGACTTGATATATGCTTTTCTTTTAACTATTTCCTTCTTCAAGAAGGAAATCAGAATACTTAACGTTAAACTTGATTTTGTTGTTATTGTCCTTGTTTTTATATTTTCTTGACTCTGGGTAAAGGGAATGTGCTGCTCTCAAAGGCACATCTTTACTTAAACCTTTTTTTGCAGCTCAGATCCACAGATCCAGTGTCTTACCCTTTGTGCACATAACAATTACTTTAGATCTTTGTTGTGTAATTGGGTTTCGGGTATTAACCCAACATTCAGCACTCTGTTAGGCACTGGGAGGCCTAGTTTTTGACTCCTGACCTAATAACCGCTATGCATGGTGCATTTCATTGTAGCCTAGGCTGAAATTCGTACAACAAACTACAAACTCATTACTATGCATTTGTGAACTGCGACTGTGCTGTGGCTGTGAACCGTTTCCGTTTCCAGCATAGGGCTTTATTGGAAGTGATAAGCGTGGCTCCCCAGCCGGAGTGCTTTGGAGACTGTGTAGAGGCACTGATAAACTCTTCTGTTTCTTCAGCACAGGCAGTGCACTGATATGAATTGGAGACGACAGCGTAACAATCCTGCTGCAAACCAGCTCTGCTGTTTACAGAAACACAACACTCAAATTCTGCTCTGCCCCAAGTGCTAATGCTTTAATATATATTCCCTTTCATATCAAATATTTGGTATTTTACAGAATCCACTTTGTTATATTTACAATAGAAAAGATGACATTTTAAGGTCATCTCGCCACTGTCAGCGAATGACTGACATTTAAAATACATTTCCGCCTTCTTTTCCTGTTGCTTTGAAGAGCTTGCTGCTCAGCACAAACAGAACAAACCCAGGGAAGAATTGAATACAGCACCTGACACTGCTGCTTATTTATTTTACCATGATCGCTTTTCAAATTACTTCACTGTTTGCATATTCAGAATTTTTCATATTAACAGGCCTCGAGCCTGAAGTGCAGCCTGTTCCCTAAACAACACATCCTCATTCAAGCTTTCCTTTTGAAATAAATAAATTACATGAATAAAATAAGAAAAATATAGGGAGTTCTTTAATATTTTGAAGCTTCCATAGAACAGCAGCGATTGCCTGTAGATTTATCAAGATCACAATTCACGTCAACACTGATGTAGTTCTCTAGTACCATAGAATTGCAGATTCAGAAGACCTGACTATATGAGTAATTCACATGTTGAGTAGATAACAGTGTGTTATAGAGTAGAGTTTAAAAAGCATAAGCAATACTGACCCTGTGACAACCACTCCACCTGGACCCATTTCAGCATGTCCTACCAGTACCACACACGTCTGCAGTTTAGTTCTCAATTAAGACTCGAAATCTGAAGAGGTCAGGCCTAGCTGTTGAATTGCTGCTCTACACCGCCAGTTCCTCTGTCAAGCATCTGAATTCAGACTTGTGGGTGAGAGTATGGGGGGTGCAGGAGGGTGGGGTGGTGTCAGTTGGGGGGGGTGCACATTGGCTAGTTTTGAGATGTTTTACTTTTATGATTTCTTTCTATTTGTTTCCTTTCTCCATCAATTTAGAATAGAGTGCCTTTTCCACTGTAGCCATTTGCCTGGGGATTGTGGTATAGTGTTTTGTAGTCAATGAGCCCTGACCTGGACATTGGACCTGGACCTGTTATTGTCTTCTCTGTGAGCATTTTCTTCGTCCTATTACTCACATGGTGACAATGCACATGCAATGTACAGCAGAAAGAAACAACACACACGCACGCACGCACACACACATACATACACACACTGGAAGAAGCATCATTAAAAGCTTGGAGTAGTTCATTTTTAAATATCAATCTGATAAATACTGGGAAAGGTGGTGAAGCATTTCAGTATTTGCTTCGGAAGAGAGTTCCTCCTGCTATCTTAAAGATATTACATCACTGTAATTGTTTGAAGTTATGGATGGCTACGAAATAATAATAGGAAAACGGGACAGTGACTCTCTGGCTTATGAAAGAAGACCTCTCTGGCAGGCATCATCTTTTATTGTGAAGCGAGTTGTGTAACAGTACAGCAACAGGGCTTTTCATTTTTGTGTTCAATCATCTGGATATGAACCATCACATCAAAGACCTTTGTGAGTGTGAGGCCAGGAGGCATGAAAATCAATTACAGACCTCGAATTAATGAGACTGGAATCAAATCCCAAAAATACCAATGATTTAATACTCAGGATCAGAGTTTGGTCAATTATATAAAGATCAGGACTGTGTTTCAGGGCCAACAAGGATCAAAGACAATTGCAAATTAGATTCTCTTTATTTTTCTATTCCTTGCACATGGCTTTGAGTAATTTACTAATTTGGTGTGACAGATTCTAATGAAACAGTAAAGAAAGAATGCTCTATTTACAGTAATAGAAAAAAAAACACATTTTCTAAGGAACAATACACCACAGGATATGATGTGACATGCAGTCAGGCACATATTTAAGAGTATTAAAAGTAAATGGATTTACTTCATAGAATAATAATTGAAGAACATGCTTACAATGTATTAGTATTGCACTAAATGGTATTTGCAAACACAGGAGGAGTAATTACATCCTTGGAATCTGTGTCTATACACTTGATGTATTTAAATTAATACCAGAGAGCTTATACTTTAGGATATATGCTTAGCTTGTCAGTCTGACAGACAACAGCAGGAGCCCGCCTCGCTCTTGTCTTTGTGTGGTCAGTCCCAGGGTGGATATCTTTCACCTTTGATGCGGTGGTTTCTTTGTTTTTCAGTTGTTTTGTGGTATTGCTGATTCCCCTACGATAGGTGTTTCTGAGCAGATGTTTCACATAGACACTACTGAGCTTCACAACTCTGAGACCAAGGAAGGATAAATGTCATATATATCTCCATTATAAATCAGCAAAAGTCTCAGTTAGGCTGGAATTACAATATGATGAAAGGGTGTTGCTATGAGTTCTATGTAGGTTAAATCTTCTGATTGGAGGAGAAACTACCCTTTGAGCTAAGTTACATTCAATAACATGTAATTGGTCTGAGCTAAACTGCCAGCAGCTGTGCCACACAGAAGCCTGGTCTGCCGCACACTGGGACATGTCTGGTGAGTCACGGGGTGGGGAAGGGGATTTTAGAGGAGAAATTGCTGGTAGAGCTGGGTTTGCTGGACCAGTAGGGGGCACTGTTGCCCTTTTGAGCAGGAATTCCACACCAGTGCCTCAGGGTAGAGACAGGGGCCGCAGTGCTATAGTTGGGGCTGTCAGGAAGTTCCCTCCTGTCTGTAAACCACTTCAGGATGAAGCCATGCTCTGTAAATATAAGCTATTTATACTCATAGTAGCAGTATTTGCAGCAGCGGCAGTAGTATTCAGTTAGTTAGCTTTAAAAGATTCCTCTTTAGATTTAATACTGTTAGTGACTTCGAACTGGGCTCCTGCTTCCGTGTGAGGCCGTCGTTTTGACAATGTCATTCATTGCTTTACCCAGAGACAATGTAACAAAGGCACACTAAATGTAGGTATTGTACTAAAGTTCCTAAAAATAAAACAGTAAAAAACATATATCCAATTTCTTGCATATGCAGAGGACATTGGGAATATCTGTGCCACACTCACACTGCGTTGTCAGAGAGCCATCCTAACGCAGCGTGACACCCAACACTGCGTCTGACCTCATTTTTGTACCACAGTGAACGTCAGGGCCTCCGCTGCCAATAAGAGTTCAGTGAAATTCTTTCTCTCTCTTGCCTTTTTTTATTTTTTCAAAATGTAACTGGAAAGATAATTCACATTCATGCATGCATATTAATTATCTGATAATGAGATGATAACGCATCTTTTCTCTGCAGGTGTACTAATCAATTGCAGGGAAATGGGGAAAAAATGAAGTTCTTTTATTATGCAACTGAAATTAAAAAGCGATTTACATTTTCCAACAAAGCGCCTTTCATTTATCTTCCCCTCAAAACGCATTATTTCATTTCACCATTTTAAAACACTTTTCCATTTGTATAATGGTAATTTTTTCATGTAATTTCCCGCAGCCCTTGTGATGAGTAATTGTGATATGGCTTTGTGGAATAATTCCTGGCAGCAAAATTCATTTTGTAGTAATAAACTTAAAACATATACTTTAGATGAAATGTTTTCTGTAAATGGAATCAGCTTTAATGAACACTCCATGGCCCCTGCCCAATCAAAACCATGCTGTCAGCCTGCCTGATTCTCTGCTCTGTACATGGTAATTATTTGTATTTTCATTTTGTCAGAAGGGTTAAACAATGCCTGGGTTTGCAACTTTAACTCACAGCTATACAGCCCCCTTCCCCCCCCACAACCTCCCATTTGTAATTGCAAAATTTCCAGTGTGACAGAAGATTGTGGTCGACAGACAATAACACAACTGAAGATAATGCTGTGCTTTCTGAAGACTGGGACTGGGTCCTGTTTGACTGTATTTCACCCCCAAGCCAGAGCCAAAAGAGTCTTCAGCTATTAGTCACTGCTGATGAGCACAAGAGCTTGGAAACAACTTTATTTGTTTTTTGAGGGGGGGTGGGTTATATGGAAAAGCATGCATGCATTTAAAAATAAATGATGAGTTGTTATGGAAATTGGGATAAGTTATGCAATGATTTACCTACAGCAGGGGTTCCCAAAGTGCAGCCCGGGGGACAAACGCGGCCCTCAAGAATGATTGGTGCGGCCCTCCAAAGCCAACCTTCAACCACCCCTTTTCTGAACTTTTACTATATGTTTACACTTTCTGAAAAACATCTGTTACAAATTGCACATGTAATTTGGGGTGAAAAAAATAAAACAACAATTAAAGTTGTTAAAATGTTCCCTAACAGTAAAGTTAAGGAAATAAAAAGGTATGATTTGGGACATATTTTGTTTTCATCGGTGGTTCATTTTCTGCTGTGGTCCCATCATCCCATGCAACCTCCGGAAATTCAGAAATTGGCCCTCCATCACCAGACATTGGGAACCCCTGACCTACAGCATCTACAGCAACTTCAACAGCCGCAACCATGGTGTCAGGATCCAGAGCGCCAGAACCCAAATCTACCAGACGGGTTCTAGATGCCGGAGCCGTCCCTTACAGTTCCCATTAACCACTGTAACAGCACTGTTCTAGAACATACTCTTGTTACCAAGACAACAAGCTGTATCGTTTATCACTTTATCCCCGAACAATCTGGTGCATTATTAAAGCCAATATGAATTTCAGTCATTAGGAATCTCTCGGCTCCAGTGAGAGAGAAGCCAGGTTGTGGCTCCCTCAGGAAGCTGATAATATATTTTAATTACAGTTACCATACATACATTACACAAACCTCGTTTCCTATATCTGCTGACAGACTGTAACTCCAAGAGAGCTTTAACGCTGGAAAAACTGTGAATTCCTCTGTGCATTGAGCAATTTCATTATGACATTACTCTACGTGTGTGTTTATATTAGAGACCCCCATTATGTAAAGCTCGGGATCAACACAGAAAGCAGGTCTGTCTTCTGTTTTGTTCTGTAGTCTCTGCCTTTCTCCCGTTTTCAATCCGTTGACCTCAACGCCCAGAAAGAAGCCGTTAGCACGTGAAAAGTGCGGCAAGATCGCCCTCTGCTGGCAAACAGGTGCAAAGTGACACTCATTGAGTCTGCCACAAACTGGTTTAGTGGGTTCTTGTTATTGAGGATATTACTTGTTAAATTATGACTTTTGAGTACAAGGAGCCCTACACAGCTCAGAAGATTATATTATACCATCTATACCACTGTTGCCCCCGCCTGCACCTCCTTGTCCTTCTCTCATGTTACGCTTCTTGCTACGGATGCTTTAACATTATACACTGTAGTGTATCAATAATTTTTTCCATGGTATGGCTGTAACCCTTGTAATGTTGTGTATATTTAATACACCCAAGATTTTGTGTCTGCCAATTGATTATCATGAACTCCTGTTGAGGCCGTTCATTGAATCTATCTGTTAGTTTGTCTGTTTGCTTGTTTTATTCAAGTATTTTGATTTATGTAAGAGATGCTTTATTACAATAAGTCAAACACCGCACAAACATTCATTTGTAATGACACAGATTTAAAATCAGACACCAGAGTGTAATTACCATGGAGGGCCGACACCCCAACCCCCCCCCCCAACACCCACACATGCACACACAAACAAACATGCACATCCTGAGCTGTGCCAAAGTGCCCTCAAAACAGTTTCCGACAGGAATGTGCTGTTCAAATGGACTTTATTTTAAACAAAACTGGATAAACAGGATATGCTATGAGCCAACAACAAAAATATGTCCCATCTCCATTCAATTGATAGGAAAATATCTTTCAACAAATCTACAAAAGCTTTTTCTTTTTCCAGCAGTAAATATTTTAACTATGATGTTCAAACACAGTTAATTACAGTATATAAATTACAAATATAGTAATGTAACAGGAAAAAAAAATTGGTTTAAAATTATACAATTTTATATATTCTTTATATGTTACCAAATCCCATTTATATTTACAAATCACATACATTTTGAGCATTTTCATGCTTTATGAAATTACATATGGCCTAAGCTTTGATATTATAGTAGTAGTAGTAATAGTATAAGTAGTAATGGTAGTAGTAGTAGTAGGAGTAGTAGTAGTGTGGTATTAGAAGAAGTGACAGTAGCTGCAGTAGTGATTACATGTTGTTGAAAGGGAACACACTGGAACACACAGCAGTGTAGTCTATCGCTGGTGTCTGAGCTTCACCGCTGGGCGGGGGATTGTGGGGTGATGTGTCCCTCTGTCTGGGCACAAGTTGCCCTCCACACTGTCTGCAGCAAGCCAGCATTGTCCTCTGATCACAGGGAGTCATTCCTGAAACTAAAACAAAAACAATGCCACAAAGTCAACTTGATTCAATTCAATCTGCATCATTAAGGTCATAAGATGTGAGTCTGGGAATATGGGCACTGAAGCAGCGAGTCCCGGGCTGAGGTAATATTGCAGAGTATCAACAGTCAGTCACAAGAAAAGGTGCAAACATTACCCCGCAACAAAATACATTAATGCATATATAAATCAATCAGAACATTATTTTGTTTTGAAATACATATTGTTTAAGTCAAAGTATTGGATGTTATTGGCAGATCAACTTCAGAAAGAAACAGGAGTAATGACCGAACCCAGCTGGCAGAGGGGGTGCCAGTGCTGTGAATTACTTGGTGAGCGGTGAGAGCTGGACGCAGGTGAGCGGGGCTGAAGTTCAGCTGCTGGCCTCCCCAGTCTCCTCTTGGGACTTGTTATCCGTGTCGGCATCAGCCCCCGGCTCCTTGCCCTCCGTCTCCTCCTCCTCTGGCTTCTCCCCCGGCTTCTGTGAGGGGTCCACGACCTCGTTGCTCTTACTGGTGTTACAACCCATGGCGTTGTCGTGCCCCCTTAACCAGCTCCGCAATGTCCCAGTCCCAATTCCTGTCCCAGTCCCAGTCCCGTACAGGTGCTCAGGCCTCCTGGTCCTCAATGTGACTGAAGCTTGACAACGTGAAGCTAAATACCTCCAGCCCTGGGGTGTCCATAGCAACCCCACTCATGTGTCTGACCACACGGGCTCGATTTCCTTGTGCAAGACAGAACGAAAAAAACGTTTTAGGTTTCAGTTTGCATTAGCAACTTGCCCAGGTTATTGTTATTGATTGATTAGTTCGGCAGCAGTGTTTCTTGGTTTAGTTTTAACTTTTGAATACAACGGGGCTTGGTTACTGGTAAACACAACCTGTTTGTCTGGAAATATGTAGTCATAGCGACTAATTCTCACAACTTAGGGCTCAACTGTGCTGAGGGATTTTCCCCAAAACATGTAAAACACATTTTGCGTAGAGGGTTTCGTAACATCAAATGTCTTGGAGTTAATTTGTGAATTAATGATTGTGTTCTGTACCTGCAGAATCCTTTTAATGTATTAAATTGTTAGTAATATTAGATACCAGAGCACGACAGTGCCCAATCAAAGTTCCACTCAGCTCAGTAACCTGTCACTAAACTCAGTGTTTGAATGTGATAAGGTTAATCAGCCTGTAGGGATCAGCACACTTCATAGCAACAAACACAAACACAAATAGTGCAGAACAGCTGGCTCAAATTAAACACACACACGCACAATAACAAACACCCATAAAATGCATTAAGTCATTAAGTCATTATTGAGTTCTGTGTAGGTGCTGGCTCACTTAAATTATAGTGCTTTTGCTGCTGGCTTATCTTATCCGTATTGTTTGAAAAGCTGATGTGTGGGACTTGTGAGAATTTCTTGTTTTGATCAGCAACTATATCAAACTTATCCAAATGAATTAATTTTGGCCCCTAAACATTTCGGACCTGTGTATATCTGCCTTTCTTTCTGTGTCTTGAGAAGTCTGTAGTAGACAGAGACACTCAGTTTCCAAAATATTTGATTTCCCTTGCCTTGACACTTTCAAGGGACAAGGTAAACATGGTTACATCGATAACAAACCTTCCTGTTGTATCTGAGAGTCTTCCACAAGGTCACAGAAGTGGAATTGTACCAAAGAGTATGACATATTTAATCATTAGCTATATTGCTCATAATTTGTAAGCCAAAATAATTTGTTAGACTTGCATATTAATCAGCATTTCATTAATAGTCATTGATTATTCCAATTATTCCCATATATGGACTTTTTCATTGTTCGGGTTTGAAGTCTCAACCTATAAGTGACTGCACCTGTTTTTCTCATGACTCAGAATGTCCACTGAGTCTGGCGATCTGTATCTCTGTCACCGGTTTCTATTATTTCATTACCATTATCTAATCAACATCTTATTGATTCACTGTGGTTCTGTGGATTCCTTACAAATTGGATTTCTCACAGACTGCATACAGCTGTTTCTGAAGTCGATTATAAGAAGCTGAGTCTTTACTTCCTCCATCATTCTACCCACTGTCTCTCTCTTTCTTCACCAGTGTTGTAGTTCCATTCCTTTGGACTGAAACTCAAAGAAAACCCCACGGCACATAGTTGCTGTCTTTCATTAGCTCGATCTATGGAGCAACGACAGGGGGCAGGGATTACTGTCTGATTAACCATCTTTCTGGCAGTCTGTACCCAACTGTATTTTAGGGTGAGGACTAGTGTCATGCTCAGGCCTAGACACAGGCTAAGGGTTCGGCCTGGCTTTTTGTGTCAGGACATCCAGATTCTCTCAGTGCTCCGCATTCTCTGAGAGATTTTTCCATAAGTGGGAAAATCCAGGAGTCTGTGGTTTGTATGACATGTGGGAGGTAACATCTCTGGTTAACCTTTCTGAAGAGAGGTAGCCGGTAGTGTCCTGTTCAGTAGCCCAGTGCTGTGAGCGGAGACAATGAGTCCTGTGCTGTAATGACATTAGAGGGCTTGTACAAGAACGGTCCGAAAATGTCTCCAATGAAGAATTCTGACATCATGCAAGGGCTTGGCAGTTTCCAGACAGGAGTGTTAATTAAAGGGTAGTCTCACATGTCCTCAACCAGAGCACCCACTGCTGCCAGGCAACAGAGAAACAACAGCACAGGCAGAAAGAGCTGATGATATGGTGCTGAAGGATGGTCACGTTAATGTTTGTGCGTGTGTGCGTGTGTGTGCGTGTGTGTGTGTGTGTGTGTGTATTTCTCTTTATTTATTTTTTTAAAGTGTGTGTTGTGCCTATGTTCATCTAAAGAACGGCTTCATTCCATAGCATACCTGTGTTTGGAAAAGTCAATAAATTGCACTGCTCAGTCCTGCATCAGGGTGGTGTGTTTGGGACACCATGGCAGAGAACAGAGCGCATGATGTGACTGTGTGGCCTCTGGACTGCGGACTGGACTGTGGTCTGTGATTGCCTAGCCCCTGCAACTATCCCCCACACTCTTTTCCAGATGTGATTGGCGATATTTTTCTTCGTTATTGGTGTATTTGTCTGGTTCCAGTATGGGTGGCCCTAGAGGGAGTTGTGTTAAATACACTTTTAAAATATGTTCACCTGTTGTGTTAATCACTCAGTTATTAATGGACACCAAACGAGCACAATGGGTGGAATGGCCTCCTCTCGTTTGTAAACTTTCTTATGTTCTTATGTTCTTATTTTGATTTGAGGAAACTGCTCTTGCAAAGCAGAAGATTGATGACAAGTATTTGCAGAGATAAACTGTGAGTGAAGTTCAGAATTCTGGTCATCGCTTTCACAGCGGCCGACTGAAAAGTTATGTTTATATATGTATGTTTAACACCTTTTTTTATCCACTGCTGTTTAAAGTTATTTTGTGTGGAATGGTTGCGTGACGTGTGTGCCATGACTAAGTGGATTGTTCTGCCACTTGCATGCACAGACCATCCTCTTTGTCCACATGCAGGCACACACGCTTTCTTATAAAAGAGCTTTGCAACCACTGGGTCTGCTCTGACATAACTCTACCTGCTTGTGCTTTGATTCGTGGCATGTTCGTGTGCTGTCCAGTTTGATTGTTTGTTTCCCAGGTCGTCATATTTCACTTCTGATCACCTTGTAGCCTAGCAACTAAAATGATCTAACTACAAAAAACAATTGTGTGTGTTTTCTTTTTTTTACTTTTTGCAGTACAAAGAACAGACAGCGATTTATGTAAGTGCATGATGCTGAGGTCTCCAGGGCCACCTCTTCAGCAGTCAGACCACACATTGGAAGAATGATCTCATTACTACAGAAGACACAACCAGAAAAAAAAAAGAAAGCTGGGTTTTCTCCAATACTTCCTTAATTTGAAGGCCGTTTGCAGTTTCCAGCACCTGCACTGCTGCTTTATATTATACTGGCACCTATCAAAAGGACTGCTGCCCTTTCTGCTGGAGATGTTCTCTATGTACACCTAAAATGTTGAATATCATAGATAGAAGTGATAGAAATTCGTTTTCTGATTAGAGCCCTTTTTTACACAAAGGTTAAGATGTAAAGCTCCATGGCCCAAGAGTTTATTTTTATTATCAATGCTGTGGACCACACTTTGTAAATCACCTGCTGCCTTTAAGATTGATGAAAGGTAATATGTGCAAGTGATTAATGCAGAATTGTATCAGGTAGCTTCTACATAAACACAAAAGCCTAAATTAAAACCTGTTGTCTTCAATTATGCCACAAGAGGGCGCCTCAACCTTATAAGCGGAAAGCAAATCTAGTTCACTGCTGCAGCCAGCTTTGTTGTGAGCTGATGTCAAACTATTACATCATAACACCATTATTATTATTATTATTATTATTATTATTATTATTATTATTATTATTATTATTATTATTATTATTATCCGTATATATATATATATATATATATATATATATATATATATATATATATATATATATACACTCACCTAAAGGATTATTAGGAACACCTGTTCAATTTCTCATTAATGCAATTATCTAACCAACCAATCACATGGCAGTTGCTTCAATGCATTTAGGGGTGTGGTCCTGGTCAAGACAATCTCCTGAACTCCAAACTGAATGTCTGAATGGGAAAGAAAGGTGATTTAAGCAATTTTGAGCGTGGCATGGTTGTTGGTGCCAGACGGGCCGGTCTGAGTATTTCACAATCTGCTCAGTTACTGGGATTTTCACGCACAACCATTTCTAGGGTTTACAAAGAATGGTGTGAAAAGGGAAAAACATCCAGTATGCGGCAGTCCTGTGGGCGAAAATGCCTTGTTGATGCTAGAGGTCAGAGGAGAATGGGCCGACTGATTCAAGCTGATTGAAGAGCAACTTTGACTGAAATAACCACTCGTTACAACCGAGGTATGCAGCAAAGCATTTGTGAAGCCACAACACGTACAACCTTGAGGCGGATGGGCTACAACAGCAGAAGACCCCACCGGGTACCACTCATCTCCACTACAAATAGGAAAAAGAGGCTACAATTTGCACAAGCTCACCAAAATTGGACAGTTGAAGACTGGAAAAATGTTGCCTGGTCTGATGAGTCTCGATTTCTGTTGAGACATTCAGGTGGTAGAGTCAGAATTTGGCGTAAACAGAATGAGAACATGGATCCATCATGCCTTGTTACCACTGTGCAGGCTGGTGGTGGTGGTGTAATGGTGTGGGGGATGTTTTCTTGGCACACTTTAGGCCCCTTAGTGCCAATTGGGCATCGTTTAAATGCCACGGCCTACCTGAGCATTGTTTCTGACCATGTCCATCCCTTTATGACCACCATGTACCCATCCTCTGATGGCTACTTCCAGCAGGATAATGCACCATGTCACAAAGGTCGAATCATTTCAAATTGGTTTCTTGAACATGACAATGAGTTCACTGTACTAAACTGGCCCCCACAGTCACCAGATCTCAACCCAATAGAGCATCTTTGGGATGTGGTGGAACGGGAGCTTCGTGCCCTGGATGTGCATCCCACAAATCTCCATCAACTGCAAGATGCTATCCTATCAATATGGGCCAACATTTCTAAAGAATGCTTTCAGCACCTTGTTGAATCAATGCCACGTAGAATTAAGGCAGTTCTGAAGGCGAAAGGGGGTCAAACACAGTATTAGTATGGTGTTCCTAATAATCCTTTAGGTGAGTGTGTGTATATATATATATATATATATATATATATATATATATACAAAGTTATATAATTACTGTCTGGTCTACATATGAAGTGCACCACATAATTTCACATACTGTACTACTGTAATACTGGAGTGTGAGGTAATCGAAGCGGGATGTAATTTAAACAGTAATGATATCCCAGTGCCCTGCACATCTCCGTGCTCTTTAAGAGGGTCTGAGAGACAGGCAGCTGTAATCACTCAGTTCAGAAGTAACTAGGCCTGTTTCCACTGGGGTCCTCTCCAATGCTCTTACTGTCAATGTTCAATTTCACTGCCCATTAGTAGTAGTGGTGTAAGTAGTAGACTTGCAAGATCTTTATTCTTCTTTTTCCGTTCGGATAAACACTTAACTACCCCTACAGTGCCTGCGCTCCACATACCAAACCTCTCACTGTGCTTCACCATGACACTGTAACAGGGCCCATTGTGCACATGAGCATATTACAGTGACCTACTACACTTTACCATATTTAACCATATTTTTGCCACATTAAGCTGTGCTTTTTCATGTGTTTACCATACTATATCACACTACACCACACTGCAGTCTCACAGCCTCATATTTGCCTGATATTGTGAGACATTTTCTGTTCCTGTATGACATTTTGTGATCGCATGATATTTTTTGTATGGATATGATCATAGACTGGATTGGTTGGTCGTGGGTTCAGACCCAGGACACTGCTATTGTACCTTTGAGCAAGGTACTGTACGTAGATTTCTCCAGTTAAAACCTGTTAATCGTCTGTATAAATAATGTAATATAATGTAACAAGTGTACATTGTAATGGAGAAGGGTGTCTGCTGAGAAATAAAATAATATGACACTTTTTGTTCCTGAATGAAACTTCATGGTCCTGTACTGCACTTTGTCATTCTTTCCTTTAGTGGGCTAGAATTTACATATTAAAGGGGTTATGTTGAAGAAGCAGTATAATAAGTCTTGGGGGCATCATTATTCTTGAGTTCAATAATAAAATATACCTGCAAGTATCGTTTGTAATATGAGTCACCATTTATGAGTGTGATATGTTATTCATATATAGTACAAGATATTTGTTGTACCCTGCAATATACTACATTAACTAAAGTATTTGTATTCTATTCAATGAATACATAGAGAATATGAAATTGTTAACTATTTCAATATTTGTAAAGATTAATATTAGTTAAATTTGTATTAGTAGTCCAGCACCATCTCTTTCTCACGTCCACATGAATGTATAACATGTATCGCTTCATAAATGTTCTCTATTATAAATCCAAACCTTAATATCAAGCTCCCCAGTGGTGCAGTGTGTAAAAGCCAGAAATGGAAGACTAAGAGATGTTCTTGTATATTATATGCCAACACCTGCATGTGTTTGTATCCCTGTGATTGAATCCCCCTGCAAGCTTGGTATGGTATATTGTCAAAAGCATAGCATTTAAAACAAGGGCAGCGATGTTCAGACTGTACAATGTGCTAGTTAGACCTCATCTGGATACTGTGTACAGTTCTGGGCTCCACACTTCAAGAAAGATATCGCTGCTCTAGAGGCAGTTCAGAGGAGAGCAACCAGACTTATTCCAGGTCTGAAGGGAAAGTCCTACTGAGAGACTGAGGAACTGAACCTTTTCACCCTGGAACAGAGGAGACTACGTGGGGACTTGATTCAAGTCTTCAAAATCATGAAAGGCATGAAAGCTTTTCCAGATCAGCAGGGACTCACGCACCCGGCGACACAAATGGAAATTGGGCTTCAAGGCATTCAAGACGGAAACAGGAGACACTTCTTTACACAGAGAGTCGTCACAATCTGAACAAACTCCCCAGCGATGTGGCTGAAGCTGAAAATTTGGGAACATTTAAAATCAGACTGGATAGGATCCTTGGATCACTTAGTTATTAATGGACACCAAACGAGCACGATGGGTCGAATGGCCTCCTCTCGTCTGTAAACTTTCTTATGTTCTTATGATGATTGAGTTTCAGAGTATGTGGTCTGTACTGAAGTCCCTGCAAGTGGTGGCATTGTCTTTGATTGATAGAGCATGTGCTCATGTGTCTCAAGAGCAGCTGTAGCTAAGGTTTGTGAAAATATATTTAGTTTTATCAATCTTTTTTATGAATTTACATTTACAAATCTAAATATAGGTCATAACATGAAGTGTCATGCCCCAAGTTTCACATCTGTCCCATTAGCGGTTTGGAAGGAGAAGAGGTTTGAATATTGTCTTATAATTGTCACTTAATCCAATTTTGGCACCACAGCATATGACGTATGACCTCCAGATTTCTTGTGGGAAAACCTGCTATAGGTATCTACCAACACACCAATTTTGGTGAGTTTCTGTTATGATGTTTTAACTTCTTGGTTGTTTGAAATGTATGGACAAAAAATAATATACTGATCTGGTCATAGCAGACATGTTATTTATTGAATCAACTTGCTTTTAACAAATCTGATAGAGGACCAAGACAAGGTAATGAGCGCAAAATTTCACTTCAGTCCGCCTAAGGGTTTCAGAGAAGATGATTGAATATTTTTGACCACTCCAATATGGCTGTCAGACTATGTGACAGATTGGCTTCTCTTGCACAAATCTGAATATAGGTCATAACATAAATGTATGCACCAAGTTTCAAATCTGTCCCATTAGCGGTTTTGGAGAAGATGACTGAATAATTGTCATTAATTGTCATGTACCAGCATACCAAGTTTGGTGAGTTTCTGTCTAGCAGTTTTCATTTTATGGCCATTTGAAATATATGGCAGAATAATAAAAATAATAATCCGACCAATTACAATAGGGGGTCCAGCCACTTCGTAACAATAAAGGCAGAACAGATATCTTAAAATAGTTTAAATTATTAGTAGTATTCATTTTAACTTGGTTTGTCTTTGTGGAGTCAGGCAGTGTTGGTCTGAATCCAGGAGCTGCAGTGTGCATGGGCAGCTGATTTTCACACATGTGGCACCGTGACCCAGACGTGTCAGCAGGATCTCTCGCCCAGCCTGACGCCACCCGGGAGGGCCGGGAGTTCGGGTCCATCCCGGGACGCACCGCCAGGGGGCGCCGCACACTGACAGCTGCCTGCCAGTAGTTTCACTATCTCTTCAGTATTAGTATCCGGGAGACTGGCGCTTCTGAGAAATCAAAGTAAAACCTCCGCCGATTGGCTTCCGCCTCTGTGCGGCCATCTTGCGTGTGCTTCCATTACAGGTCCAGCTCTCTGGGATCCCCTGGCTCAATCCGACCCCCGGCAGGTGCTGTCCAGAGACAGGTGAGCGGAGGCCCCGAGTCCGGCTCCAGCGGCCCCGCATGTGGGGCGCCGGTGACCTAGAACTGCCAAACTGCCGGCCGGCCAATCAGAGGGCGGCTAACTGATATGCAAATGACACATGTCATCACGTCAGCGGTGGCGGAACCACCGAGGTCGCCAGCAGCGGCGCAACTAAAACTTCGTCAATAATCGGTCTCCCTAAATTCCAGCCGACCGGAGCCGAGGGGCACCGCGCTCAGCCCCGGTAAGTTAGACCTCGCTGTGGCCGGGCCGACCGGGGAGCCGCCGGGCACCGAGTCGAGCCCGGGAGCTGCGCTTTCGGGGAGGCGAGCACTGAGAGAGGTCGGTGCGAGTCTCAGGGAATCCCTGTTGAGAGTCAACTTGTGTCTCTATCGCGGCGCGTCTTCCTCTCGGCGGAGAGAGATGGCAGCTCTTGTCAGCGCGCTTCGGCGAGAGATAATGGCGAGGAGGCAGACGCGGCGGCTCCGACAGGCAGCCTTCCCGTGCGGGGTTGTCATAAGGCGGCTAGATCTCTTTTGAGGGGGGCAGACTAGGAGATTCCCGTATACGAGACACGGTATCGCCGGAGACGGATGCAGAGGGGCTCGCCTTGTGGATGACGGTGGACTCCTCCATCTCTCTCCTCCCCCTCTCTCCCGGATGGCCGGAGCGTCCCCAGACGGGACGGGCTGCGGTGAGAGGCGGCAGTAAACCGGGGGAACACGTGTGCGGGTCGGGCTCAGTAACACGGAAGGTGCAGCCAGCTGCGCGTCGAGGGGGAAGTTTCTCGCGTTACGTGACCCTGGCCAGACGTCAGCACAAAAGAGTTTCCAGTGCGAGTGCGACGGAGAAGTAGACGGCCGGTACTAACGTCACATAGATGGGCATGGGTGTATGCGTTAGCGGGGCGAATCTCAGTGCTGCTACTGCTCTTGGGAGCGCAGGACTTTTGTTTTCGCTGTGTTAATGGGGGGGTGAAGGGGAGGCCATTCCATAAGGAAGACACCGTGCTCTCACGATGCTAAGGTCAGTGGTTATTTTTCATATATATATATAGAGAGAGAGAGATTGTACTTGTTATTTGTGTAAGTCTCTTAGATTTAAAGTCAGGCAGTGGAAGTAGGAAACGAAGCCTCTCCTGTCTCTTCTCCAGCTGTCGGACCGCCGATGCCAGTGGGTCGCTTTTGGGCAGCGCCGGGGCCGGAGAGCTGGGCGTTTGGCGACGTGGTGACAATGTGCTGAGGACGTGTTGGTGATATGAGAGCGGCTGGGTAGAGCTGGGGATGCCTTCCAACTCACAGTTTTGAGGAGCCAAAGGCCGATGCCACTTCACTTTCAGTTCGCTGTTATATTTTAACCAGCTTATGTGTTTGTATTGGGAGGACAGGCAGTATTGCTACAGCCTCCCCACTCAGAAACTCAAACTCAGACCAGACACATTTGGAAAGCTGGCATCAAAGGAACCATGATCTTGAACAGACAATATGCCTGGTCATGACATTGATGCAGTTTGTTGTGATGTTTTAAAAAAATAGACGAGAGTAACCAGGGGGGATGTGGTATTGTGATCTGGGCTGTGCACCCTGCACTACAGCAGGAGGTTAGAGAAAAGCAGAAGTGCAAAGGCAAGCAGCCAGTGAAAAGGCCTGTGCGTGTTCAGACCTCGGACTGGCCTTGTTATTTCAGTACCTGTTGCGCTTGTGAAATGTCATTTCACTTATCTTGTTTTTTGTGTGTTTGTTTTGTTTTTTAATCTGACCATCCCTCTCGTGTCAGGTATACAGCTGTTAATATGCCTTACAGCAACTTCGAGTTTGTTTTGAAAGTGAGTTTGAAATGCAAAGGACAGAAGCATCATTTTGGAACTAAGAACATCACGGATCACTAGAATGGTCAGAGGAGTTCTGGAGGGGAGGTGGGGCACGGTGTCCCCTCTCAATCAGCTGGTTCAGTCTGCCCACTGGGGGCTCTTTCTCAGTCCAGTCCCACTGAGGTATAGTTCTTACAAATAGTTTGTATCATTTTCAGTAGTTGACATTCATGCTTGCATATTGGGTTGTAGAAACAATAGTTCAACTTGGTTTGTGTGAAAGTTTTAGTCTTCAAGCCTTGACCCCCCCACACTTTTATTTGTTTGTCTGTTAGAAAGTTGTTTTATTATGCATGTTACCCACAGGCAGCAGCTGCAGGTTCAAGGTCTGTGGCCTAGCCTGGGAGACCTATAAAAAGACTTAAAAAATCCAGACTGACTTGATTTGCTTTGAGTGAACTCAATAGAAATTAGCAGGTTAATTTGATTTCAACTTTTATTGGTTATTAATATTTGTAATTCTGGATTATTCTTGGTTTCTCTTAGTCTGATGGAGGCCTTTTTCTTTAGGATAAGGTGCCCTGGATGTAAGCCTGGGTTATTGTCTCATTGTGTGCGACAGGTTAAGCCTGCCTTTCCAAATTAAACCAGGAAGTTATCTGGGTAACTTCTTCAAGCACTTCTATACTGCAGGCCGCAGGTCTCCCTGCTCCACAGGCCAGTGAGCCCCGTGTTTATCTATTTTTTGCCCTGACTCGGCACAGGGTTCCCAAGCAGCCCCCGTATTGAGCCACAGCGTTCCGGTGTCCTCTCTCCCTCCTTGAGCACACAGTGGAGGAGCATGCAGTCAGTTCTCCTGCAACATCTACACATCACTTTGCACTATCGACCCGAACCCGCTCTGCGTGCCATGCTGACTTGAAGCCTTGCCCTCACCCTGAAGCATGCCAGCTGTGTGCACCCTGCAGGAGCCTAGGGCAGTTGGGAAGTGTGTGAATTGCTGAGCTGCTCTGTGCTGTGGGATTTGTGCTCTTGGGGCTGTGCTGGGGATGCAGGGCCCCAGACCAGACCATGGGAAGGAAACTGCTTCCTTACTGTCTTTGCTGGCTCCTGTGGGTCCTATTGCGCTTCCTGTTATGGTCGCAGGTTTCTCTGTCTCTGAGGTCAAGTGACTGCAGATGGGGAGTGCTCTCATTGGCTCCTTTCTGCAGCCCACACATGAGAGAGATTTCTGTGACCTGTGTAGTATTGATCAGCACAAGCCTCACATTGAAGATGACATCCAAGATTGACAATTGCTGTCTGTCGCTTCTGACAACAGTGGTACATGCAGAGTTTGAGACTATTTATTAAAGGCAGGGTGTGTAAAACATCTGCCTTAACTCTTTAAACAGGGGGGGTGCAAAACAAAAAAGCCACTGCTGTTGGGGCAGAGCTAGTATCACAAAAGATACAGTTCGTATTTATGTTTTGTTTGTTTTTGGTTCAGGCCATTTGGGTTAAGAGCAGACATCTGGAATCTGCTGAGTGCATAGCAGACATGTTGTTGGGAATGTGTGTGTGTGTGTGTGTGTGTGTGTGTGTGTGTGTGTGTGTGTGTGTGTGTGTGTTGAGCAAGGTATTGTCTGCTTGCTGGCAACACAAGAGAACTGCTAAGTCACTGCAATTGAAATCCTCTTATCACTGCACTTTTCAGCTAGAGAGCCTGTGGAGAGAGGCTGCCCCAATTGGATGCTGGAGTCGCAGGTTCAATGACAAGAATGCATGTTAGACAAGAACTGCAGTAGAATTAAGCACAGCTAATGGAGAATGAGACAGAGGGAGAAGGGGGGATTACGACATAAATGCTACAATTTCTCAAAGAACAGAAAAAAGAAATTGTCTATCCAGATAACATTCTAGGGCCCACACACCAAAAGGGTATGTGTGGCTTTGCAGCTGGCGAGAGAATGCACTGTGCTGACTGACTTTTGCACTTCTGTGAAACTGGTTGAGGTGCTGGACTTTGCTATCAGGAGCCTCCATGCTGCCAAGCTGTAGTGTCAACAAGACCTCAGCTGATTGGCTCCAAAGGGCTCGACTGAGCAGCTGTGTTATCTCCCATGTCTGTGTCTTTGTGCATATGCTTTTTTATTTTATATTTTAGAAAGGGGGGATTCAAAACACTGTAATCCCCCATGCCATATTGATATCTCCAATATCTCATATCTCATATCTCATGTTTTTCGGACAAGTTCAAGTTCAAACTGTTGAAAGGATTATATTGTTTTGTGAAAAAAGGACGAACCACAGATGTAAAACATCAGGGTAGAGGTAGTGTGGGGGTAGTGGGTTAGTGGGTGGGTGCTGACAGGGGTGAAGGGTGGTGTTTAGTGAACGGGAATTTGGGAGAGAAATTTGAAGGTGGCTGGGGATGCAGTGAAACTGAAAGGGAGAGAGTGGATGATGGCAACAGGAACAGCCCCCAAAGTGGGCAAGGTTGACGTCCGATGGCAATCGCCAGAAATGAGCCCCGGGCGAAGGCTGGGATGTGCTGAGCAGTGAGTTTACTGGCAGTGACTTCATTGCTTCATCATCCCAGAAGTGGCATGGCTGTGGTGTAGACACCGTGCTGAAAGACAGCAGAGTGAAACCTTATCAACTGGCGTTGCTTGCCAGGTGTGACTGCTGGGCTGTGCACTGCTGCTGGCAGCCTCTCTGCTTTTTTTTTTTTTTTTTTTTCCTTTGTGTGTGTCTGTCTGTGTCTGTGTACGTGCTGGTGCCTGTGTGTTTTTGACTTTGTGTGTGTGCGTGCCTGTGTGAGAATAGTTTTTTTGCCTGTCTATGTGTGCGTATTGTTTTAATAACTTGTCCTGACTTCAAGCAAAAAATATTATATAATAGTAATAGCACTTCCTCAGTTAGCTCCCATGTGGTGGGAACGTTCCACCTGCTGCAAACCAGAGATCCTCCTCACTCTGAATTAACCTGTGAACCTCAGACACTCCGCTTTCAGCACCAGGCCCACCAGGAAATGATTGATTTCATTCATGCATTTATATCAACTCAGTGTTATGAAACAAGCAATGCCAGTCTTTATTGACAGTGAAACTTTTTGACATATTCACATGCCATATTGACATATTTAGCATGCCCTGCCTCATGAATTAATTTATTTTCCCCTTGTTGCAACATGCAGTGTTTTGTCAGCACCAGTTTTGTTTGATGCCTGTTAAAATACTTATTTTCCTGTAGTTCTGGTTAAAAAGTAAGAGGAGTTAAACTCAGGCAGGCTGCATTAACCTCAGGGTTTTTCCCTGATTTCACGGGTTTCGGTGCGATCATATTGATTTGTCATAGCCCAGGAGGACAAGGCCAGCAGTGTGCCTGTGGAGGATTCATACTTGCATTGAAGAAACCCTGGCAAGGAAGTTTGGCCCCCGAAGGGATAGATGTTTTGCTGAGTAAATGGCTGAAATCCGTGCTGCGTGTGAATGAATGTGTCCTCTGTTAGCCCGCTGTGATCGCCCGGTGCTCTCTGCGTTGTGTTAATTGGCCTGATTGCCAAACTGATGTGATTAGACTGGTGTCCAGAATTGGGTGGGACGCAATGCAACCTAGATATGAGTGGGCATCTGTCATTAAGCCCCCCCCCCCATCTTCAGTGGTAGAAAAAGTGCAATTGGAGGTTGCAAAATGACTGACTTTCCCCCTTGCTCACTCTTGCTCTCTCTTTCTTCCCCCCCCCCGCAGGGTTGTTCTCCAGCACAGCGCCGTGTCTCTGGCTTGTCAGCCCGCCTAAATGGAGGAGCCGCCGTGCTCCAACTGGTGAGCCTTTCTGCATCTTTCAGGAGGTACACCCCAGCGGGCCCTCAAGTTGGGGGGGTGGGGTGGGGGGGTTGGGGGTCGGGTGGACCGACGATCCGACTGACCTACCTGCCAACCAACAGAGTGAGTGAACAAGCAAGCGAGTGTACACACAAGAGTCTGCACGATGACTGACCCCATGATGGACTTCTTCGATGACCCTAGCCTATTCGTGGGGGGGCTGGACGGGCTTTCGGACGAGGGGTTTTCGTCCGCGGGGCCCGTATCCCTAGTAGATGAGCTGAACCTCAGTGCAGAGTTTGAGCCCCTGCAGGTTGGGCCCCTGGGTGGGGGGAAAATCCCTGCCTTGGCCGCCCCACCCACCTCCTCCGCCTTTGAGCAGCAGCTCAGCCAGTTCGAGGCCATGAAGGGCCCACACTCCATGGTACAGCCCTTTTCACTGTCTGTGGATGGTGGGAGTGGGGGAGGGGGCGGCGTACTGGGTGTGCACTCCCAGTACCATGACTCCCCGGTGCACCAGCGCTCCCAGTCCAACGGGCTCTTTCCCGACAGCAGCCCAATGTGGGGCAACCAGGACCAGAATGGAAATGCCTTCCATCAGCCAGCGCCCCAACCTTCACACCACCACCACCTGACCCAGCACCTGGCCCTGCAGCAGCCCCAGACTCTGCAGACACAGGGCAAGAGCTTCCCCGAGACTCACGACTTTGCCTACTTCCAGAGCAGCCCTCAGCCCACAGCAACGCACCACCATCACCATCACCTCCCACCGCAACCACAACACCAGCAACCGCTGCAGCACCGTAACCCATCCCACTCACTGCAGCTCACCCCGGACAGGACCGGCAGCCCCTTTCACCAGTCTGGTGTCCCTGATGCCCTGGCACAGCCCAGGGCCTACCTGGACCCCCACGGCTCCTCTCCACTGGCTGCTGCCCATCAGCCCCAGGGCAGGTTTGGAGGCCGTCCGGGGGCTCCCCAGTTCCCGAGCTCCACGGAGGACATGTCTCTGCCTTTCTCTCAGCCGCCCCCCTCTTCCTCCTGCTCCTCCTCTTCCATCACCCTGTCCTCCTGCTCCCTCAGCTCGGGCCCTACCTTTGCAGCCTCGCAGTATTCCTTCCCCGGGGAGGCGGTGTCCAATGGCGGCAGGCACCTGTCCTCGGCCCCTGACTCCATGGCCACCAACGCTGCTGCCCTGCATTCGTCCCTACCAGACTTCTCGGGAGCAGGCGATGCTTTCTCGTTGCTGCCTGGGGGGTCTCAACAACAACTGCGGCAGCAGCAGCAGCAGCATCAGCAGCAGCAGGCCTGCCTGAACCCGGCTGGGGGCAGCCCTTTCCACGCTATGCAGCACTCAAGACGACCTCAGGGAAGCTTTGGCGGGTCTCCGATGTTCCAGGACGGTATTAGCTGCTTCCCCAGCCCCGTGAGCAGCCAGTCCTCTGCCCCCCCGCGGAGCTGTGAGCAGGCAGCGCCACTTGTCACCAGCAGCAATGGCTTGCAGGGCCTGGAGGAGAACCTGCTGCGGCAGGTGGGGGCTCATGGGAGTGGCTTCGAGGGGCTGGTGGTGCCCAGCCTCCTTGGAGATGACCTCTTGCCCCATCTGGAAGCTGCCCTGGACGATGCCATGGTGCCACGGGAACCCTCCAGCGGCTCCTGGACCAGCAGCATCCAGAGGGAGGAGGAGGAGGAAGATGCCGAAGAGGAGGACTCTTTTTCACTGGACTATAAGACGCAGGTAAGCATTGTTGTTAGTTATATTTAGCTTGCAGTGTTTACCACCCTCCCTGAGTGGATCGGTCAGACTCTGTGTGCCCCATCGTGCGAAGGAGCAGCGAGGCCGGATAGTGGCTGCCAATCATCTGGGAAATGCTGCTTTAGGTCACTTTCCATAAAATCTTCTGCTGAATATTGTTGTACATTGAGTTTTTAAACTGAAGTGGCTTAGTGTGTGCAGAGTCTGAGGGTGCAGCTCTTATCAAGTTGTGCCAGGTGTTCACACCTGGTCAAATGCATTTCCCAGTTGACCAGGTGCCAACTAAACTATGCTGCACCTCAGATCAGTATCCGTGCAGTACACATGTACAATGGAAAAAACACTGTGCAGAGGCACTTCTCCTGTGCCCCTCCAGATCCTCGGTGCTCCGTAGCACAGAAACATGCCTAGATGAGGTGACTGAACCGTCTCATCCTATTCCCTTCTGCACTATAGAGAGCAGCCGTCAGCGTAGAGTGTTGAATGCAGCGAAATGTCTAACCACCCCTGAAATGGTGCCTGAGAATGTTCGCAAGAGTCCTGTGATGGAGGGGGGGGGAGTTAATGTCTCCGTTAATAATGATAATGATCACAGTCTGGCCGTCCAGGCTACAGGCAGGCAGGAAGGCAGGTAGAGGCTAATTGAGAGTGGCAGCAGTGTCTCCGGGACTTACTGTAAGCATACTTAAGGCTCTAATGAGATATGGGTCAGTGTGAGGCTGTGAGTCCTCGTCCCGCTCCCTAGTACCTGGGGACAGGCACTTATTGAATATGGTGGAGTTTGGTTTATTTGTGCTGAGAGAGCGAAAGAGAGACAAACAGAGAGACTGAGACAGATGGACAGAGAAATTACCTCAGTTATATGGCTGAGCTCCAACCCTTCCATTCTAGAACCCTACTGGACACAGCCGGTGGCAGGCCAGAGTTGCAGTAACACACAGGGCTTGGGTTGCTGGTCACTGAGACCGAGGGTGAGGTATTTGCTCAACAGCACTGCAGGGTCTAGATGGATTGTTTTGATTGTGTAACCACACAGCAGGTAAGCTGAGGGCTGAAGGTATGTAGCCGGTGTGGATAGACTATTGAGAGGAGGCTGTGTCTGTCTACACTGTTGAGCATTGCCCTGTTTGACCCAGGACCCATGCTGTCTTGTGCTCTGAGTTTGAGTTAATTGACCCTTTGTTTCAGTCCTGGTTCTGGCGAGAGACAGCCTTGTAGGTTGTGCAGTGTGAAAAAAATTAAATGGTTACTCCCTTAATGCTTTTTAGCTCCCTAAGTGTTAGAGGTAACTTCACTAGACATTTCCCCACATTTTGAAGAGCTAAGAGGGGTAGTCTTCCAGTCCACTGTAATTCAGTCTTCCCCTGATCCGAGCCCCCCGGGCTCGTTATTGTACAGGGCAGGATATTGGCAGGATGGAAGGGTGGGATGGGGCGGGTTTGGATATGGGGGCTTCCCTCCTTCTGTCAGGCTGCCAGGGGAGCCCCCACAACCGCCCCCTCTTAAACCACAGCCGGGTTCGGATGAGCGACCAGGGTTTAGAGAGAGAGAGGCCCACTCTGTCACGGGGCGGGGGGGGTGAGGAAGTGTGGGGGGAATCCCAGCAAAGTTGATATGCAGTGGTACACAGAGTTCGCTTTCAGGGGTTGATTTGTTTTTTGGGGATGGCTTAAATTTATCATTTTAAAAATAATAAAATAATAAAATATTTTTACACTAAACTGCAAAAAAAAAAAAAAAAAAAAAAAAAGTTCTTTATGACATTAAAGACAGGTATTTCATTACATGACTTACAATACTTTTGCAGGGATGGCACAGAGAGGTAGGGGGCTGGGAGGTCACCAGCTGTGTGAATTAACATAGGGCACCCTCTGTTGTCCAATATTTATATTTAGCTGGTGCGTTGCAGTGCAGTTATTTGGTGTAGATCAGAAGATGGTTGGCGTTGGGGCGAGTGAGAAGGCAGGCCTGTCACTTCCTGACACAGCTGAAAAGACTTATATAACTTGCAGACGGGAGGAACTGCAGCCAGCACTGAAACCCGATACTCTGGCACTCTGGTGCTCGCTGGGATGGGCTGCACGGCAGGAAGGAGGGCTGCCTGTGTTTGTCCTGCCTGCCTGCCTGCCTGCCTGCCTGCCTGTCAGTCAGTCTGAGCTGGTATGATAGGCTGTCAGGCTTTCAAAGGGGAAGACCTAGGCTGGCTGGCTGACTCTCTTTTGCCCAGACACCGCCTGTCTGCAGATCTCCCTGGAGGTGGGGGAGGGAGAGTGGGGGGGTCAAAGGTTAACAGGAAACAGGCTCCAGGAAAAGGAGCTGGAGTTGGAAGGGGGAGGGGGTTCTGAAGGGGGGGGGGGGAAGTTGAAGTGCTGGTGGTGTTGGGGGGGGGATCTTGGATTAGAAACTGCCAGTGAAGAGCATGTGGGATCTGAGCCAGTCGCGAGTGCACAGTAGGTCTGACAAATAACTATTCTTTTGGGAACTTTTTTTTTCTCTCAAATAGGGGGGTTGAGAGTTCAGCGTCTGGCTCTCTGCTGTCTCGCAGGAATTTCTCTTGCTCGTGGGTCATGACGCAATCAGCGTTCCCCAGGCCCGAGGCCTACAACACATTAACCTTTTGCCTGCAGCAGAAAGTCCTCCCAGCTGCAGCGTTTTGTGTCGAGTGCACTGTGCTTGCCTGGTGCTCTGATGTCTCTTAGACATCGAGTCCCTCTGCACATGAAAAGCAGTGCAGGAAACTTGAAATGAGAACATCACCCTTGGCCTTCGCAGGAGCTGTCAGTGTTCTGAAGGTGTATCATGTGAATAGGTGTTTGACAGCTAGAAGGATATTGTGTTGAAGTGGAAATGGTGCTGTCAGTATTTCTCTCTTACTGTAATGGTGTCACAGTAGATCATAGTTTTATTTGCTAATTTTGTTAGTTGCAGTATAGTTTGGGAACAGTCTGTGTGCCAACAGGTTTCTCAGGTAACAAGCAGCTCGATAAAGGCAGTCTGTTTCCATGGCGCTTGGGCTGTGTCCCGTCGGTATGTTTACATAAAGGAAGTCGTTGTTGTTGGAAAACATGCTGTTTTAAAATAACAAGTGAAGTACAGGTCACTTTTTTTTATTATTAAATACTGAAAAAGATAAAGTTTGTTTTGTGGAGATAATTTGAGAGAAATAAAATAACAGACCAATACAATAAGCTTTTTTCACATTTTCTCTTCAGTAATTAAACTACCTTTCAAAGTTTACAGCTCTGAAACTTGAAAACTGATAACATTATTATTTTTTTTTTTCCTTGGTTTCAAAATCTGAAGAGGCATTCCATCTTATAAAATGTTTTCCTCCTCCAGATGATAAAGATGACTTCTGAAATCTGCAAGCATTAGGCTGTATGTGTTCACATTTACTGGCCTATATAACAAGGAAGTAGTTTTTAAAAAAAACAAACAAAAAAAAACTTTAGCAACCAGCTATTTTATTTTAAGGGATTTCTATACAATCTTACTGTGAGAAGCACAGGACCTTTGTATTGATGAAATGAATGCTAGTGTGATGCTTTGCCTGTGCAAGGTGCTAAAACAAAATTGGGTTGGTTGACTGATAACATGACTGCTACGAATGGCACCTGTGCTTGGCCTCCCCTCAGCCTTCGTCTTGCTTAATGAATGCACTCGAGCTGCAGCAGAGGGTGGAAATGATGCTTCCAAATCTCTCTGCCAAATTCAGCTAAATTATCATTTTGATTTAGTGTTTTTTTAATTTTAGTGTCGGGCCCTACGCAACAAGCTGCCACAGAGCTCTGCACACAGCCAAAAGCAAACAAAAGGAAAAGGCAATCGATTAGGCAAAGGGAGATGTTGAATAAACACAATGTCCTCTTGGAGAAACATCGGCTACCGACTCCACACTGTACTTCTCCTCGGCCACACTGGGAATGTTCAAAATGTCTTCTGATAATATGTCATTCTACTGCACGCTTCGTTTTGATGAGAGGGTGGTGGAAACCAACACCCTGCTGTCCAGCACCCAAAAAAGTGACTGGCCTACAGCGTTAACTCCCAGGTCTGTGGTATTCTGTGATCTGTAGTGAGGTGGGATGGACAGGGGGAAAATTAAAAAAAAGAAAAAGGTATTGCAGTTCCCAGCCCCAGCCGTATTGCCGTCATCTTTTCTGCTTTGCCTGTGCAGCGTAGCCCGAATGAGGATGCAGTCATTTTGAAAGTGCAAGTAGTGTTTATTTAGAAGCGTACAGAAGCTGATGTGAGCGCAGACTACCTCGCACAATGCAGAGTGCGCTCTGGCACTGTGCAACATGGCGTGGACCACCACAGCATGCACACATGAGCAGAACAGAAAATATGAATCCTTACATTGAAAAACACAAACACAGCATTTCCTGCATATAGTTGGGCTCTCAGCCCTCACGCAGAGAGTACACAGAAAGTGGCTTCTTAGTCACAGCTTACGGGGGTAAAACAAAACATGAAATGTCCAGGTGTGCATAGTTAAAGCAAGAGCAGCAGATTTGCTTAAGCTCCCCTGTGCCTCGCTCGCCATTCAAAACGGGGTCCATGCTGTCTGAAACCGAACCTGCAGTTTTCCCTGATTAACTTAAGACACCGTAAGACTGAACTCCTGTTGTCCTCTAGTCTATTGGTTGTGGGGAAGGGGTAGAGTTCCTGAAAGGGGCGGAAGGAGAAAAGCTTAAGGTTCTCCGAGACAACTAGTCTGTTCATTTTGCTGGGCGTTTCTGTACTCTTTCCAAATTGCAAGTTATCACGAGATTTCACTTGACTGTGGAAAATCATTTAAACACCTCATAATTTGCTTCCCTACTCTGTGCCAGGAGTGGGGGGGGGGTGGGGGGTGTACGGTAATCCATTCCAATCAATTTTGGCAATTTCATGCAGATTTTTGCACATCTCCCCTCCCAGTATGTCCAGCACCGTGGCCATTTTGGGCCATTGGATGAGGAAAAGTGTGCGTCTTCTCAAGGAGTGGGTGACTGTGGTCACAGTTGCACCTCCTGAGCAATATAGAGTATTTATCACTGGAAAGAATCATGACTGTCTCTCTGTGACTCATTCTCCCTAGTAAACCATGGTGACCGATTTGGCTGTGCCAGTACGGTGTAATCTTTCAGAGCAAAGCAGCAGAACAGCTTTTAGCACTAGAGTGTCAACATCCTCTGCGAAAAGAAAAAAAGTTCCTCCCACTTTCCTCTGTCACGTTTTAGAAAGTGATCTTGCTCCTGGTTCTCCACATGGGCAGTTCTCTTCTGGCATGGGTCTCTCTGTGATGTCACTTCCTGGAGGCGTTCAATGCTTAATTTGCCGATGACCTCACAATGGTGTTCCGAGTTCTGTGGCCGAATACCCTGTCAGCCTGCTCTGCCTTGGGCTGTTCTTGGGCCAGGAGAAGCACCAGGCACCAGTCCATGCAGGGTCCTCAGCGGGTACATTGTATTCCCTGTAGTCTTTGCAGTCAGGATCTGTACTTAATTGGTTTTATTTGTAGACGCAGTATAAAATATAGTAAATGTAATAAATGGTAGTAGTATGATCTTCCTTTTATTTTGTATCTTTTTAATATTTTTTTGTTTGTTGCTGGTTGTTTTTTGTAGTGGGTGAATCCCTTATTTTGTGTGCCGAGACCAGATTTATTTATTTTTTCATATAAATGAAGCAATAATATTTGTTATAAATCTGTGGACACAAAAATTAGATTGTTTGCAGCTCTGGCATGTTGCGGTCTTTCTTTGCAGATTAACAACTACAGGGACCCTCCCTCTCTTGCTCTTCTCCTTTTCTATTTCACACTCTCTACCCTGCTTTCCTTTCCTCCATCCCCCCCACCCCCCTAAGACAGACAGTGCTTGTTGACCGTAGGCTGACCCCAGGCCTGTCCCAGAGTGCATCCTCATAAAAGCAATGACAGCGACAGCCCCGGCCCCAGCGACAGACTCGGCTGAAATAAGCCCTGGCCTTCTCGCACATTCCAGGAAAGTAAATAGCTTATGATGCCTCTTTTAATTAAGCAAATTACTCAATTAACTCAATTGGAATGTAGACCTCATATTCCTCTCCTTTTATTAAAGCCCAGTCCTGAGGAGCTATTTAGACAGGGTCCATTCATAAGTGCTTGAACTCAGTCTGAAGTTTAAACCGCTAATAATGTTCTCATTTATAACACTAAGGGATGGATACAAAGCATTAACTTGCCTGGGAATGTTTTAGGGTTGAATTAGCTTGAGCCGAAGCCACCAGGAAAGTGCCTCACATGTTAGCACCCCTTCAGATTGCCTGGTTTTCAATTCAGATTTTTATTTTCATGTATCCCCCCTCCTCATATCTTTCAAGGCTTTTGAGCAAAGCCTTTTTGCTTCTGCGCACTCCCAGCTAATCTCTCTTATTTATAAATAAACTCGGGGGAGAAGAAGGATGTGGGCTTTTTCTTTTCCTTTCCTTTCTTTCCTCGTCTCTTTCCTCCTGGCTCATCTTGTGCTCTGCCATTTCCTGACAGTGAGAGAGGTCTTGTTATGTGCCATCGTGCAGTGCAGTGCAGTGGTGTGCCCCCCCCCCCTGCCCCCTGGGTTCCTTTTCTGTGTGGTCGTGAGCTGTGGGTGCGACAGGGCCACTCTCTGGGCCACTCTTGTGCTGGAGCAGGGGGGCCCACCAAGAGGGGGTGTATTGGGAGGCTGTCGGGGACTAACGAGAAGAGTAAACTGGCTGATGAGCATTTTGTACATAGCTCTTAACACCTGCTGCTGCAGCACAAGAGGCAGAGTGGTTGTCCTGCCCTGGCCTAGGTGGTGAAGCCCACAGGGTTGACTCTCCTCTGGCAGGGGAGCACTGCCAACTGCAGTAGGCTTACCATGAGAAAATTACTCTTATTTGCGTGGGTTTTGTTTTTGCTATTTGTTAACCTGCGTGAAGTCTGTCGACATCCCTGACGCTGCATGTCCTGGTGCTATATGTAATTTTACAAACGTGTATACACTATTTTAAATGCAGTGTTAGCGGGTGTTGTTGGTAACCCCCCCCCTTGCTCCTGTGTGTGGTTACAGCCCAGAGCTGCCTCTGACACGGCTCCGTTAGCTGCAGGATGGAGCCTATCATTTGCAATTCTGTAAATATCACTCGAGGCTAGGGCTGCTGCTTCAGTAACGTGTCCCTTCATTTGCGTCTGGGCGATGGTGCTGCGTGTAAACATGACTCTGGCTTATTAATATATTTTTAAAAACATTTTGGCAAATATTATGAATAATCAGCTGAGAACAACAATACTTTGGGAGTACAAGTACATTTTGTTATGTGAAAAGCTATAGGTGGAGATTCACATTTATATTATTTCAGTGAGGGGTGTGTGGGTGAGTCACTGTGTGCGAGTGTGTCATAAGGTCACCGAGGGTGTTAGAGGTGGCCAGGGAGAGCGCCACACATGCTGGGAGAGCCACTGGCTGGATGCTTTACTGTGGCTTAAGCCCACTGGTGTGTTTAATTGGTTGAGGAAGCATCGCTGCAGATTACGTCCCTTCTCATTTGTTCACTGTGCATCTCTTGATCCTTTGTGATTTTTAATTGCATCGGATGTGCAGGCCCATTCTGTCCGTCTAATCTTTTACCATTGCCTGACAGCATAATCTGCGACCCAATAACTGGGCGGATGTGTAAGGTTGTTTAATAGCAGGGTCAGGTTGGTTCCCCAGCCATTGTAGCGCCTGCCCACCACACGCCTATGTACTGTGCCGTGTATTGAGGCATGCCCACCACACGCCTTGTGGACTGAGACACGAGGCTATGTGGACTGCACTGCACTCAAGCAGGAGCTGCAGAAGACTCCCAACCGTGACGTGTCATATTACTGTTCAAGCCCTGCTAGAACTTCGTAGCTGCTGTTATTGTTTTGCCATGAGACCTGTGGCTTCTGGAATATTCAGCATGGCTCTGTTAAGTGCGGAATTGATAATACAAAAAATATATATATTCTATAGCAATATGTATGTGAGGGACAAACCATTAATTACCAGAGGTTTTACATTTGCATTTATTTAAACTGTTTTATTGGAGGTGGAGGGATTATTTTGTACAATGGACAAAACATTCAAGTGGCTTCTCTGACACAGATAACAATCTTGATGTCACCTTTTTATCTCATTTGACATGTTTTCTCTTGTTCGTTTATTTGCCTTTCCAGTACTTAGAGACAGTGACAGAGGAAACAAAAATAAGCAGAGGAAAGAAAAAAAAAAAAAGGCAGGAAGAAAATAAACAATTACCTTGGACAGATGGAATAGGACTATACTGTAGAATACCTGATGAATTCAAACTTAACCTACATTTCAAGGACATTTCTTGTGTGGCATAGTTAGGCTTAAAAAAAATTAATCCAGAAGTGGCAGCTGAGAGGGATGTGATGTCTGCTATTAAATAATCAAATATGGTGCGGGGTAATACGATGCAGGGTGTTGTTAATCTTCCGAGACCGGGGGGGCTTGTAAGCTGTGCATGTGGGGGTAGCTCCAGCTGCTGCTCTGTGGTGGAATAGCAGGGCCTAACCTGGCCTACCAGTGACGATCACTAACTAGCCCAGCTTTACAAAACAGGGCAGGATTGCAAATAAAAAAACACTATTACCGGAATTCACGATGGGGGTGGGGGAAATGGAGTGCAAAAAAGAAAAAAGAAGAGAAAAAAGAAAGCCATAAAATAGATGTTTGCACACACAAGCACCTCAGCTTGATGTTCTAATAATGAACAGCTCTGAAACTCGCACCTGTGTTATGCTTGCACTGAGGGAATGAAAACTTGTCCCAGCAACAAGCACAGCACATTTGCATTTTAACCGTTTAGTGACCAAGGCACGCCGTGGCTCTGGGCACAGTGCTGCAGTGCACTCAGCCAAGCATGTGTGCATTTGTGCAGCACTCCCATTTAATAGGGTATATTTTCTTTACGTTTCTTTAGTTTTGTTGTTGTCAGCCTGCAGGCAAGATCCTGCAGGGCGCTGCACTGTGGACGCCTTGCAGACAGGGTAGACGGCAGCCCCACCTCACTGTGTGGGGTCTGTCTGTCTTAGCAGGAGGTGAAAGAGCCGAGCTTCAACTCGCCACTCCCTCTCACCGCAAAGATACAAGTAACCGACATGGTTGGTAGAATAGAATTCAAGTCTTGTGTATTCTCCTGGTGTGTTCAGGCTGTCCAACACAACCTGATTGTGTACGCACAGTTTGTTTGTGTGTTTGTTTGTATGTTTATTTACCGGTCTGCTTATCTAGAACAGTGTTGAGTGATCTGGACCTTTTCCAGTGGTTCAAACTCCAAGGACTGGCCTGTCTGGGCAGTTAAAGGGGAAGCTGCAATGCTATGTAGATGTTTTTTATTAGGGGCACCAGTACTTATTATAGTCTTCTGTCTGTTTTATGCTGGTATTTGTTCTGTATTATGATTTTAAGTATGTGGCTTTCCTTAACAGCATATTGAATATGCCCTCTAGCTTTACACATGGAGACACTTGTGGCTGGGAATAAGTAATGAGCAATAAGGAAGTGGGGGGTGGGGGGGATTGTGCATCTGCAACTGTTGTATCTTTGTGCAGCTCCTCCAGCAGGTCTAAGATCCATAATATACCGGTGCCGTAACTGATACAACTGTTATCACACTCTCGCTAGAAGTGTGTGTGTGCATGAGCGATCGTATACCTGTAGGGATCTGGCCCATTCCAAGTTTTTTTTCCTTTGCCCGTGTTCAGTTCACCGTTTTATCACCTACCATTTTCAGGCCAGCTGGTTATTTGCAGTGGTGTATATCGCTGCGCACAAGGCTCTGGTTAGTCTTTGAAGGAGGCCACTGAAATGCAGCCGAGTCCCCAGGCTGTGTCCTGTTGTGGTGTGTGTGGGAGGGGGGCAGTGGGGACTCTTTCATCTCTCCATGGAACTCAGCCCTCGTCTATGAGAGGGGGACTTCCTTGAAAACTCACTGACTGAGAGCACTGTGCCAAAGGAATGTTGTCTTGGAATTGTGACCCCCCGAGACGTACTGTGTCTACGTAGAGAAGGAAAAGGCAAATGTGGAATTTTCATACATGTATGGTGTGTGGCTGGTGAGTGGCGGGGATTGTGGCCTCTAGTTAAAGGCCCAGGACTCCAGTCCCCTTCCGTTATACTTTTACAATGCTAAAACAGTTAAAAAGGTCCTGGATATAAATAGTTGGGAACCAAATGTGGAATTGTCTTTCTGGAGTTTTGAGTGGGGAAAAAAAAAATATATATATGCAGTGTGTCAGAGCCTCCTCCTCCAGCAGGAACTACTGAAGTCTGTGTCGTGAGGCAATCGGAACGACCCAGACAGAGGACGTATGTTCTCTAGAAAGGATGAGAGGGTCTTCAACCAGAGTAGTTGTTCTGTTTGCAGTCGGTTCAGTGAAATCCAGTCCTTTTGGGGTTAAGTTGCACAGTCTCGTGGAATAATCGCTGTTAGCACCATCTGCTGGCCTAATTCCACACAGAACGAGGGAGAGCGAGAGCGAGAGCAAGAGAGAGAGAGCGAGAGAGAGAGAGAGAGAGAGAGAGAAACGAGTCAGGATTTTAACGACATCTCTAATATTCAATGCTGATGCATTTTGATGCCTTGTGCTTTCATTTTGCGCTGCTTTGCTGGGTGCTGACTGGCTGTGCGGGCTCCTTGTCGAGAGAGAGGGGAGGGGAGAGAGGGGGGGAAAAGGGAGAGAGGAAGAAGGGGAAAAAAAAGAAGTAACAACAACAACACAAAAACCTTTTGTGTACAAAGAAGGAGTAGCCTACCTTAGCTCTGGGATGTGAGGCAGCCGAGAGGCGAGTCCGAGAATCAATGAGAAGGGAGGGAAGAGGAAGAGCGAGCGAGGGACTGGAGCCTTTGACTGAAACGGCAGAATGTGTGCTTCCAGGCAGCCATGAAGCTCCTGTCCGCACCTTCCATACAGAGGCAGTTTAGCGGCTGCCTGCGAATGCTTTCCTCTTGAGTGCAGCCTGGGGGGTGGGTGGGTGGGGGGGGGGGGGTGTTAGGGTTTTGGAAGAAGAAACTGAAGGAAGAGTGAGAGAGAGAGAGAGAGAGAGGGAAGGAAAAAAAAAAAAAAACCCGGCACAGAAGGGCAAGGCTTTTGTTAGGCGGCTGGGAGTGAGGAGGAAAAAAAAAAAAAAAAAAAATGTCTTCAGTGAAGAGGCCAAGAGGAAGGGTAAGTGAAACACGGGGAGAGAGAGAGAGCTGGAGGAGGAGGGGTTGGCTGAGCTGAAGGGCTAATAGGATTGAATAACCTTCCCCGCTACTGGCTGCTGCAGATCCGCGGCCATCGCCATCTTGAGCTGTGTGCTGCTCTCTCCCGCCGCACTCACTCGTTTAGCTCCGAGGCCTAAAGGTGCCGGCATGCTTTGCTATCCTCTGCTCGCTCACTTGCTTGTGTTTTTTTTTTTTTTTTTTTTCTTCCCCCTCCCCCCCACACTTTCTCTTTATCTCCTGTCTCTCTCACTCTGTCTGTGTCGTTCTCTCATTCTTCTCATTTGTTCTCTCACTCCCTATTTTTTTCTGACTCGGATGCTGGCTTCTCTCCTCCAATGCAGCACCTTCACTCTCTCTTTCTCTCGCTCTCTCTCTCTCTCACACCCCCCCCACCCCCACCACCTCTCTGTGCTTGTCTGTGTGTGTCAGTGATGAGGCATGTGTTGAAACATTACTCAGTGAAGCACAGTCCAGGGTCTGGTGTTACCCAAATGTGTTTGGAATTGTTTTCTTTATTCTATATAACACATGAAGGTGGTGGGGAAGGGGATCGAGAGCCCTGCAGAGAGCACTTTTTAAAATTACTTATTGCTTATGCTACACTAGTGCAGTATACTTTGCTTTTGCCTTTTATTGTTGTTTTTGTGACTATTTTGTACTCTTGTATTCTGTTCATGGCTCTCTCTCTGCTCTCTAGTTGAATTAATGAGAACATTCCAGTTAGGGACAATTTCCCTAACTCTCTCCGCACACAGACCGATAAATACACCGCTGCTTCTTCATCCTGATGGATCGCCACTGATTGATTGATTTGATTGTGTTCATTTATTTTCATGGTGTTAAGGGACTTGTGCCTGAAAAGCAGGACACTTGCCTTAGTTTAAACTTATTTTTTTTTAATTACAGTAATTACATTTATAAATACAAAAATGTTTATGATATAAGCAGAATGTAAGTGTGTATAAATATGTATGTATGTATAATGCTCACACACACACTGTCTATCTTGATTCCTGTGTCCATGGAGGGGCCTTTCTGTGCAATTCAGAAATAGCCTGCTACACCCCTGTGTTTGCTAAATGGAGTTAACAGGGATTTTGAGCTGCACTCGGCTGTGTGTGTTTATAAAAAGCTCCTACATGTTTCACAATGTTCGCTTTAAAGCTTGTGTAGGAAATAACTGAGCAAGAGCTGCCAGTCAGAAATGCTTCCTATTTTAGTAAGTGCTGTGGCTTCCTGTGTATTTTGAATAATTCTATTACCATAGACTGTTATCAGGGCCTGTGTGTGCTAATATATATATATATATACACTAATATTACCGGGGAGCTGATATTATTGCCCAATTGTTGAATATCTACAATGTGTTGCAACATATCAAGCTATAGTTGGAGATCAACTGTGTGCATTTATTTCTTTTAATGTTATGCACATGGTGAATAACAGTATGTGTAAGCAACTGTGTGCATACTGATGTGTGTGCATTCATGCCTGTTAAGCGGGTGATGATGTGTTAGAGAATCCTTCTATGTTCCTAAGAGGTAGAAAACCTCACACGCTCGATCTGTTCTAAACTCCAGTGTGTTCTGTGCAGTACTCTTCCGGCTCTGGTTTGCTGTACTGGTGACTCCGGTCCTGTTGTTCCAGGCTCTTAGTTTCGTACAGAAACCTCTACCACATGCCAGCTCATCCCATCCCTGCATTGGTTTGTCCAAAGGACTGCCAGCCCAGTGCTACTCTCAAGCCAGCCTGGTTTACTTGCACCGAGACAGAAATAGTCTAAATTGCTCTGTGTGTTCTAGAGCAGCAACCATGTTCTAGAAGGTGCAAAAAGAGGAGAAAGAAAAACACAAAAAGAACTGTGATGAGTTAGCACCAGGACAGAGTAGTAGTTATTGTTGTTGAAGCTGCTATTAAATGGACCTGAAGTGTTCTCTTGCATACTGTGTGGATATTTTGTGGAGGATGAAGCTAAATCATTTCTGGGGTTAATGTTAATCTCAACATTTCAACTTGGTGTCAGCTCAGTGATTTATCCACTTCATAAACTCAGAATAAAAGCAATCGTTCTTCAAAAAGGAGCCATAATCCCCACAGTGCTACTTGGTTTTAAGTGAGTAAAACTACTTTAATACATAAATAAATTCTCTCTCTCTCTGTCTTTTGTAGCCTCCTTCCTCTAAGAACACTAATGGTGCCAGTGGCCACACTAGGTTCCTCAGCCCTCCGGTGAAAAGTACCTCTTCGTCGTCGTCGTCCTCCTCCTCGTCCTCCTCCTCCTCTTCCTCCTCGTCGGAGAAGAGGCTGAAGAAGAAGGCGCTGATGGAGGCAGTGCTGGAGGACAAGCAAGAGAAGGCCAACCGCATCATCTCAGAGGCCATTGCCAAGGCCCGCGAGCGCGGCGAGAAGAACATTCCTCGTGTCATGAGTCCCGAGAGTTTCCCCTGCTCCTCTGGGCCACCCCATCCAGACCATCGACCACACCGCACCAAGGCCCGAACCAGGGATCACTCCTCCAAGAAGGCCAGGGGTCCGCCCCCCCCTCCTCCTCCATCTTCTGCCTCCTCCAAATCCAAGTCCAAGTCCAAGTCCAAGCAGAAGGTCAACAAGATTGGGTGAGTCTGATGGTGATAGTGGCGCTTGTCATTGGCTAGATGGGTCTCCTAAAAATATTCCTCATTCCCTTCACTCATGGCTTTTTGTTCTTTGGTTTGTATTTTTTTGTGTGAAATCATGGATACCTTCTCTATTGACCATTAGACTAGACTACATGTTAGAGTGGGGACCTGCAACTTGTGAAATAGCTGTTCTTTCTCTAGATAAACAAAAGGGCCAAACAAACAAACAAATCTGCTGTTAAACACTTTGCAAATGGGGCTGTGTTTGTGCCTCGGCGTGAAGATGATCAGAATGATGGGAATGTGACGTGGGTAGACACACTGAGTGCTATAGTGACAACTGCAGTGGAGTACAGTGGGCAGTCTGAGACTGTGCCAAACACCTCTGCGTACAGCATCACTGCTGACATCATCCCCAGCTGCAGATCAGCTCTGTGGCGCTCTGGTCTCGGTGGCAGTTACGTGGGTGTCGTAATGAGGTCAGTGGGATCATCCCGTCAAAGAATATCGGGCTTAAAGTACATCCTTTTGTCAGATTGTCATTGATGGGATTATTTATTTATTGATTGATTTTATAATGTATAGATGCAGAGAGATTCAGACTGAAATGCAAAACCCAGGACAAATATATATACATACACATTCTTCTGTGTTTTTAACTGGGAATGTTAAACTTTCGAAAGTTCTCTGTTCTCTCCAGGTCAGCCAGAGTGGTGGTATTTCAGTGCTGTTCCAATTTGTTTTGTTTTTGTTTCTGTGAAAAGCCTAGTCACAGCTGCCCCTATCTGGGTGTTTCTGGAGAGTGACTGCATCATTGCATCATACTGGAATGACAGCAGTAGCACACTGACCTGACTCTCCATCCTTTCACCTTTCTCCATTTCTCTCTTCCC
This sequence comes from Amia ocellicauda, assembly GCF_036373705.1. Taxonomy (NCBI): domain Eukaryota; kingdom Metazoa; phylum Chordata; class Actinopteri; order Amiiformes; family Amiidae; genus Amia; species Amia ocellicauda. The sequence continues at coordinate 15,755,315 of NC_089858.1, read as the reverse complement.
CCAGTCTTTATTTCCTTGTCACTGAACTTCCAGTGTCGTGCTAAGATTTACAGACGAGGGGACCGGAGAATAGAGAGCAGAATAGGGAAGCCGTAGTTCTGTGATCCATAGGTCTGGTGTGTGTCTGTGTTTTTTAGCATGTTAGCGCATGTACAATGCTGGGGAGCGTCTCTCAGGACAGGGCAGAGGCTTCAGTCTGGATGTCTGGAATATTTGCTGCTGCCAACGGTCTGCCAGAAGTCTGACCCACCAGCAGGCTCAGCACAAACTGTAGCTCTGGTTTACACACACACACACACACACACACACACACACACACACACACACGAGGAGAAGAGAGTACACAATGGCGGGCATTTCTCCCTGCCTGTTTATGATTAATGATTTTCGAGGCCTGTGCATAGAAAACGGCTTTAACGGGAAGAGGGTTAATTACTGTTGCTCAGCGATGCGGAATATTGTGTTGGCTTCACAGTACTGCAGTCAGTGAGTAAACAATAAAACAAAAAAAATACAATAAAACCACTACCACCAAACCCGAAACCACAAAAGGGGGCTTTTCCAGGATGTGGTTCTGATTGCGTGGTGCTCGGCTCTGGGTGCAAGTGGAAGGTTTGAGACCGACCTGCTCCCAGACTCGTGAGCTGAATGCTATGCTCTCTCTTTCTACCACTCCCTCAGTGACTGTGGGTGTCAAAGCACAGTTGGGCCTGGGCTGATGAGGGGCAGTTGTGTTGGGAAAGGGGGTGGGCAGCAGGTTCCACGCCTTGCACACAGTCATATTCATTGGTTAAGCCCACACAAGAGAATAGAGTAGGTTGTTAATGGGTTTGGATCAAACTGGAACCAGAGGACATGGTGGCTTTTGTTAAATGTATTCCTGCACCACTGTCCTGGAGCACTGTGGCCATTGACTTATACCAACATCACTGTACTGCAATGTCATTATTAATAGATATAATATATGCTTTTAAATTAAAAAAAAAAAAAAAAAAAAAAACTTGTTCTGTTCTTGAATGCAGTGTGGTCCTGATCAGTCAGTGTAATTTAAAATATATTTTATATTTCAGTTCCCTACCTTGAATGTGGGATAGTCAGTATTGCAGCAGTGCCTTCAGAGACAGGGGGAATGCCCCCCCGCTGTTGCTGATTCTTGTTAAGACAAAGGAAGGTGCATAGGGCTTTGCGTGATAGGATTCTGTGTGGCCCAGGTTATCCATGAAATATTAATGCCAGTCTGCTGTATGTGTGTGTGTGCACTGCTGCAGTGGAGGCTCTAACCTTCCCCGAGACTCATTACACTGGCCTCTCTGATCCCCGTGTGTATAGCAGCCTGCTTCTGTGTGGGGGTTGCAGTTTAAGATGTAAAAATAAAAATGTTGCTCGTTGAATCTGAGAGGAGGATGCTGGGGCTTGCGGCGGTGGCAGCGACTGCTGCTGTTGCTGCACACGTCTGTAGGAAACTGCCTGAGCTCTTAGGATGCCCGCAGCGTGCACACACTCACGGAGATGCACGATACATGGATGACAGTCGGCAAAGAGGATCGCCTGGGTGTCTGCTGTGAATTGTGTCAGGGAGGATAATTGGCCCTGCTGAGAGGGGAGTTCGCGTCGGGCTGCCTCAGCGAAGTTTAACCACACCTTCTCACTCGGTGTCGGTCTGGGGGTGTTCGGAGTTGGAATCCAAAGTTTCTCCCGTAGAACTGGTGAGAGGGTGTGCATCAGATTGTCAGCTAGTTTCTCTACAGAGGGTGTAAAACAGGGAGCAGTGGTGGGGCACTGTCTTATTAAAATTGTATTAATTTCTAAAGAGAGGACATGCCACTGTCTACAGCAGGGGGTAACGTCATGGTCCCAAAAATTGCTGCCATTTCACGTGACTTGATCTCCGTCGGCAGGCGAGGGGGGAAAAAAAAGAACTGGCCTCAGACCCATCCTATATCAATTAGTGTACTGTTTATGGGGCACTACAAACGTAACTGAGGTTGAATTGCATTTGCCTAAATTGGCCTGGGCTTTAGGTTTCAGTCCAAATCTCTGCATCTCGTGTGCATGCGATGCAGTTCTTTGTTTCTGTATACCAGAATGGAGTATATTCAGCGCTGATGTGAACCTGTGCCACATGTGACTTCAGTGACGTTCCCGAGGTTGGCAAAAGCTTCCATGAGTTATTTAAAGATCTAATTGACGCTGGGTTGCTCTCAGATTCCTGCCTTAGACTGGGGACAGAGTTCAAGGTATCAGTAGACTGTACCCTAGTTGTTTGCAGTACAGTTGCAGGCCCCTGGGTGCCTGCTGTAGTTCTCTGTTGGAGGATGTTGCCATGGTGACGGTGCCCCAAGGAGGCTCCAAAGTATAGTGTGGAATGCTGTCTTGTCTCCGTTCCCTAGTCCTCAGTTTCACTTTCATTTTTAGTGGGGTTTTTTTTGTATCTGTTCTCATGCATCATATAGGTATTAACAACTGTTTTTGTCGATGTATTGGTTATATATAAGAGACAGACTTTGTCAGACTACCAGAGTTTAGGTTGCACAGAGATGCCAGTGAGAGTCATAGTCTTCTGAGGGCCGCGGACGCTGTCTGCTGGAAATGGAACATCCGGCTGAAATCTCGTTACAAAACGGATAGTTGTCATGACTAATGTTGTGCTTGGCATTTCAAGTTCTGCTGCTATCAGGAGATTATGAAACCTGGGCCATCTTCTCCACATCGCTCTGTTTGCGGATGAGAGAGACAGAGAGAGCAATGTTATCTGTGATGGTGTCAAATAAGTGCCAAGAAAGTCAGTTCAGAGAAAGAAAGGGAACCTCGAGCAGGGATCTGTGTGTTGTGTGTTTTGTGTCTGTGTCAGCTTATAAAGCCTGCGGCACAATGTACTGTGTATTTGTTTAGGTTGTGTCTTCATATTAGTGCTTTAAGAGTGGTTTTCAATGGTGAGGAACTAGAACGGACAGTTTGGTTGTTCATTGGTATTACTTTGTACTTTGTTGGTCAGATGTAGTAATAATAAGGCAGCCTGCCTTCACAGTTAATTCGATTTAAAAATATATAGATTTTTTTTTTATTCAACGTCAATTTGTTGCATTGGATGTGTGGGTTCTGTCTGGTTTTGTTTGTTATGCAATTTGCCAGTTTCAGTTTGTTTTCAAATTGCTATTAATATTAATCTATGCATGGTGGGGGGGTGTAGGGAGGGGAGGTTAGTGGTTACCAAGGAGAAAAGACCAAAGGAAGAGCAAGAGGTGTGGGGAAGGAGGGGGAGAGGAGGGGGTTGGCAGATCGCCAGGCAGCTTCTCTGTGAATCCAATAAAGACAGGCTGCTGGGGAAAGGAAAGAGTGATGTCAGCGCTCTGCACGGGAGCTTGCTACCCTAACACTAACCTACACACACACACACACACACGCACACATACACACACACACAAACAAAATAACCTGCAAACACATACACAATAACTCATGTGCACACACACACAATAAACCTCAGAGACACACACGCAAACACACACACACACACACACACACACACACACTAACCCACACACGTACACACGCACACTCTCTCACACTTGCTTCCTGCAACTGCCGCTTGTGTCTCTGCATCCAGAATGGAAATCTATTGCATCAGCAACTTCGTGAGGCTGACCATTTTTTCAGCCAGCAGATGGGAGTTAGTTCAGCAGAGGCCTGCATTCCTGCTGTGTGCTGTCCAAGAGAGAGATGCCCCCCGAAAAACTAGGCCGCTTGTATTTTTGTTTTGTTTCTAGATCTATATACTCTTTTATACTGTTTGCGTCAATGTGAACATTACAGGCTTGGGGAACAAGAGCTTTAAATATGCAGCCTGGATGGTTCTTGGGCAGCGGTATTTATTTTTGCACGTATTAATCTCACCTACCCACCCGACACTCTAAACATTGTGGTGGTGCTACAAAAGCCGAGCTCCCCACACTGCATGCTGGCCCTCGCTGGCTGTGTAACACTGCAGTAGCCTGCTACAGGCTTCGGCATGTTCGTATTATAATTCACATTTTTAATATAATAATAAATGCCATCTCGGATCTACAGCTGCATCTCCTCACGTTTTACAGCATAAGACAGAGCTACTGAACATAATGTTTTGGAGGCATTAACCTCTCTCACCCCATTATCAACTTTAAAAAGAAGCCCCTCCTGATGTAGAACAGTGTCATTCTGGTAGGGATTCTTTTTTCGTGTCATGTATGATTTCCTTCATGTGTGTTCTTTCCAATATTCTGTGACCCCCCCAGAATAAGGAATGTTCTAAAATTAGCTAATGTAAAAGTCTCCTTTCAGCACTGCATTGCAGCATCAGTTTAGCATAAAGCTTCTGAATATTATGAAGGTGTTAGACTAATCATTGCTGTGTCATTTTGCATTTATGTGAATTTTAGTGATGGAATTGGGGTTCCATTTGGTCCAGGCTAGTTACAGTCCCCAGTATACATAAGCTTTCATTAAGGTTGGCATTGTTTTTCTACTGACTTAACTGAAATGGGTGTAGATTTGTAATGGACCTAGCTTGAAATTCTGGTGTTGGCTAGGGTTGGAGTCAATGGTTTGGTTTGGTGTAGGTAACCCACTGATGTAATATAATTTCGTTCTGACACTGCAACGTAGTATCACAGTGGGTGGATTTGGGGTGGGGCAGTGCTGCACAGACAGTGGTGGGTGGAGAGGCCTTGGCTCAGGGGTGTTGGCAGGTGGAGGCTGGGAGCTGTGGGGTGTGTCTGGGGAGGAGTGCGTCAAACCAGGACAATCGGGCGCTGACTCACTGACGCGTTCTGCATCTGGGCAAAGCTGACGCCCCCGAGAGACGCAGGGCCAGCTGCACACAGTCCCTTCAGTCCTGAGCACCTTTCATATGAAATATTAATCTCGGCAGCTTTCCCCTTGAGTGGGTTGAGCTACATTTCGCCCCCTGCCCCTTGAGTGCTTGAAGTGCAAAGACTGAGGAGATGCTGAACTGAATTGTTTATTTCTTCATTCGATTGCAGAAAAATAGTCATCAAATTCGGCAAAAAGAAGAAACGGAAGAACGAGTCCTCAGAGGAGCTGTCTGACTGTGAGGCCCCCGGGCGCCGAGGCTCTAAGGAGGATGATTCGGTGAGACTGACAGGGTTTTAGGGGTTGGAGGGAGGGGGAGGTTATGTCTGAGATGAATAGCAATATTGCCATTTCCTTGCACCTGTGGCGGAGGCTCATCAGTGAGCTGAAGTAGTGTCTCGTCACTGCATTGCTGTGCTCTTCAGCCCTGTGCCTGTGTAGTTGTCAGCACTGCACACTGAACCACAGCAACATTGGAAAGCACAGCAGCTGTATACTGATCTGAAACGCCCATCTGTGTGTCAGGCAAATATACACTGGGAAGGGCAACAGGGTTGACTAACAGAAGAACCTAAAGGTTGTTACAGACCTGGGGTGAAATGGGCTTCGCTGCTTCACAATGAGAGGAGCCTGAGGGCGATGGAGCAGTTTCCACAGGAGAGAAGAGGGGGGAGTAAGTTTGCAAGGGTCCAGCAAGCACCGCACACCTTGGACTGCCATTAACACAGCAGGCATCCTCTGCCACCAACACACACTTACTGTGCCTGCACACCAAGCCAAAACTAGTTTTTTGGGAGGTGTTTTTTTTTATTTTTTTAATGAATTAATTTATGCAATTTAGCAATTTATTTATGCCATTTGTTTCTTGTGTCCCTTTGCAGAAGAGAAGATCCAACCGGCAGGTAAAGCGGAAAAAGTATGCGGAGGACGGGGAAAGCAAGGTGTCGGACGAGGAGGTGAAGGTCATCGTCAAGGCCAAGAAGACAGTGGCCGGCAGCTCACGCAAGGAGCAGGCGGTGCAGCTGTTCGTGGTGAGGGCGCCCACGGGGCAAAGCACAGCCTAGGGGATGTTTTTATTTTATTATTATTATTTTTTTATTTGCCCATCCTGAGTTTACAGGGCAGCACAGCTGATATAATATTGATAGTCCCCAGTCCCCATGTGGATGTGTGTAGATGTTTAATGCAATTGCTTTTGCCAATTCCACAGTTCAGCGTTTTTATTTAATTTTTTTACTATTACTGCAGGAAAACCCCAGTGAGGAGGACGCAGCTGTGGTGGACAAAATCATGTCCTCTCGAGTGGTGAAGAAGGAGGTAAAGGAGACCTGGTGTATTTTTAATTTATTAGAAATTAAATAAAAGGTTGCTCTTCCAAACATTCATAACTGATCCTGAATGATATTCCTGTCAGTGTCGATGTGTCTTCTGTAAAACCATCCTCCTGTCCCAGCAGGTCTCTCCTGGAGTTCACGTGGAAGTAGAGGAATTTTACGTCAAATACAAGAACTAGTAAGGATGATGTTTTTATTGTACTTTATTTTTTATTGTTTTGTGATGCCCCAAAAAATGTGGATGTAAATGTCTTTATCACAGTTTAAATAAATTAATGTCATAAGCATAAGGATAGCTTGTCTGTCCTAGAAGTGCTGATGGATTATTGATAATTGTGTAATTGTATAGTCATATTGATGGAATTTAACTTGGAGAGAGAGAGAGAGAGAGAGAGAGAGAGAGAGAGAGAGAGAGGGAGAGAGAGAGAGGGAGAGAGAGAGGGAGAGAGAGAGAGAGAGAGAGAGAGGGAGAGAGAGAGAGGGAGAGAGAGAGAGAGAGAGAGAGAGAGAGAGAGAGAGAGAGAGAGAGTGAGAGAGAGAGTGAGAGAGTGTGAGTGAGTGTCATCCCTTGATGGATTCACAGTGACCTCCACCTGTCGCCTGTTGCATCACTGGCCCATATTAACAGCGTGGGCAAAACCAGTCCCCCTCTATGGGGGGTATGATCACAGAAGGACCGCTGCATCCTTTCCATCTAAATATTATAACAAGCACAATGTCGCCATGTTGAAACCATTGATATAGTCAATCATTTGTACGTTGCATGTTGATTTTGTTTGCTTTCTCCCCCCTCCCCCTACCCATCAGCTCCTATTTGCATTGTGAGTGGGCCACAGAGCAAGAGCTTGTTAAGGACAAGAGGATCCAGCAGAAGATCAAACGCTTCAAGATTAAACAGGCTCAGAGGGCCCACTTCTTCGCAGACGTAAGACACTCCTCATTTCTTGTCGCTTTGTTTGTGCCTGCTAATTAGGGGGCTGTTAATTGTAGTCACAGGGTAGGGGGAGTGAAAAACAAGAAAAAAACCGTTTTGGTTGGTTTCCAACTGCAGATGGAGGAAGATCCCTTCAACCCTGATTATGTGGAAGTGGACCGCGTGCTGGAAGTCTCCTACTGCGAGGACAAGGACACTGGAGAGGTAAGGCCTGCCTACTACCTCCTCCTGGTACCTGGCAGCTGAGAGCTTCATGAAGCAATGTGTTTGTTTAGTTGATGTGTTATTTTATTTATATATATAATATATATATATATATATATATATATATATAATTTGAGCTGAGCCGATATGTGTACGATTTAGCAGATGGCGTTCAGATCATAGTTTGCTTTCATCATCCGAGGACACAAGTAGTATTAGAACACGCCCTACATGTCAGTAGCTTTGATTCGCGGTATATTGATTTTACTAATAATGATAAATCTAGTAAGAGGGGACATCTGCAGTACAAAAACAGAGGTGAACAGGAAATGGCGCTACCGAGACCTGTGCTGTCTTTCTAACCGAGAGAGAAAAGACCTCGTCTGATCAGCCTTCTGTTCTGTGGGACTTGACTTGTTTTGGCAGCTGTGCTTCAGAAAACGGTAAAGCTCTCCAAAGAGACAGTGCTGTCTATCAGTGGGCAGCTTCAAGTATAGGCAGGGAAGCTGTGGCGTGCTGCTAGATATTAACATCAGTCTATCTCTGTCTGCCTGTGTGTATGCATGTGTGTGTCCCTGTGTCCTGCAGCCTGTAGTGTATTATCTGGTGAAATGGTGCTCCCTGCCCTATGAGGACAGCACCTGGGAGCTGAAGGAGGACGTAGACCAGAGCAAGATTGAGGAGTTTCAGCAGCTGCAGAAAGCCAGGCCAGACACCCGCAGGCTGGTGAGTCTCTCGCCCTCCTGCCTGCTCCTTCCCCACACGTTTTTCTAAACTGTGTCACTGTTGTGGGCCTCGCTTGAAATCTCTAGCATGAGACTGATCTTGACATCACACAAGTTTGCAGTTTGATGTCAAACCTGCAATCTCTCCCTCCATCTTTTATCACACATTGCTTCTGTGTTTCCCCCCATTCCTCTGTCTCTGTGTGTCCGTTTGTCTCTCCCTATCTTCTCCCTTCTCAATCTCTCTTTGTCTGCGCAGGACCGACCGCCGGCCAGCATGTGGAAGAAGACAGAGCAGTCGCGGGAATATGGCAATGGTAACTGGCTCAGGGACTACCAGCTGGAGGGGGTCAACTGGCTCCTGTTCAACTGGTACAACAGGTTAGTGAGGGCATGGGGGTGGGAGGGGCAGGAATCTGGCAGATACGCAAGTGCAGCAGAATAGTCACAGAGGGCTTGGGGGGTATGTTACCCAGCCTGCCAGCTTCTTCGCTGGGGCTCCTGTGGCTTCATACAGGGGTGGGGGAGGAACCCACCTTGTCGATTTTCGCTAAAATCACTAGGATTCGCTAAATTAAGTGCAGAAGCAGTTTGCCATTAGGGTTTTCCAAGTACTGTACTGCCAATGAAGTGTGACACGCTTGTCAGTTCCCACACGCTGTAGGGGAGTAAAGCAGGAAAGTCATCAGATTCATCAGGAAAACAACAACAAACGAGAATTTGTTTGTTACGGGCTTAATTCTTCTGCCTAGATTTTGCTCTTGTTTTTGTTTTTTTCATAGTTTGGCGGCTTAGTCTGGAGGCAACACTAGTGTAGCTGACAGTTCAAATATATAGTCTTACATTGTTTTTCTTTATGTTTCTCTGTACTGCAGAAGTACCCTAGCTGGTACTCTTGCTTTCATTGTTACAGGAATATATATAAAGTTTGTATTTTATTTTGGGGAGGTTCCTCCAAAATGAGAGCAAGTTTTCTATGCTAATACCGAATACCCACATTGCAATCATTTATGCCACACAGGGAAACCAAGAGGGCCAGCAACATGTCTCCCCATGTCGCTGGGTGTGATTTGTGTTTGCTAAACATTCCAACTCTACAGTAATCATTATGTTAGACAGCATGAGTGTGTGTGTGGCCAGATTCCTTTCACTCAGGCAAGTTAGTGAACATGGAACCACCTTACTGTGTCTGCAACTGGAAGGCTGCCCAGAGAAGCAGCTGCCTGAAAAGGTGATGCTTGCAGAAATTAGCTATTGGCCTAATGCTAGAACCCTATTAACTAAATCACACATCAGTCGAACCGTTTCCTGAGCCGTTGATCATTTTTCGGTGTAGAGCGGCGCAAGGCGGGACTTGGTGTTTGCCAATATCTCTGTCTAATATAGATTCTATGCAGGCTCCAATTTTACACCCTTCCTTCAGATGTCTATGGCAACCTAATTACTGTTTATAATAGTTTAAAGTGAGGTACCGTTTAGGAATTTGTATTTCTTAAATTACTGACGGTTGTTGAATCACAATGACCTTGACTTCAAATCTCAAACTTCAATCTTATTTCCCCCCACCCCCACACAAGACGGAACTGTATCCTTGCTGATGAAATGGGTCTGGGCAAGACTATCCAGTCCATCACATTCCTGGAGGAAATCTATCTGACGGGCATCCGCAGCCCATTCCTCATTATTGCGCCGTTGTCCACCATCGCCAACTGGGAACGTGAGTTCCGCACCTGGACAGACCTCAACGTCATTGTGTACCACGGCAGCATGGTCAGCCGCCAGATGCTGCAGCAGTATGAGATGTACTTCAGGGACTCGCAGGTATGGCCACTTACCCCCGTCACTGTCCGCAGCCTCACAGCCCCGCCAAACACACAGCATTATTTTAATCCGCAACTTCAATCATAGGTCACTGGTTAAGCCTGTGCACTGCATTAGCCTGGAGTTACTGAGGACAATGGCCAAAGCTGATATAGGGAAAGCGATATAGACCAGGATAGGCAGGGGCTGCAGTTGAAGAAAACAAATTCTAAACACAACAGCTACAAATAAAATTGTAAACAATAAATACAAATTTAAATAAATAAAAACCGATCGATACGTGGTGCGTTTCAACTAGGCCATTTTAGTGTAATGGTTTCTCAGTTTTCTCAGCCCCTGACCTCTGCTCTGCCCTCTGTCCTCCTGAAGGGCCGAGCCATCCGAGGGGCATACAGATTCAACGCCATCATCACAACCTTCGAGATGATCCTGGGCGGCTGTCCGGAGCTCAACGCTATCGAGTGGCGTTGTGTCATTATTGATGAAGCTCACCGGCTGAAGAACAAGAACTGCAAGTTGCTGGAGGGCTTCAAGCTCATGAGTCTGGTACGTGTCCCGAAGACTTGCTCTCACACACTGTAAAAAACATCTTGGCGCTTAGTTGTAATTAAAATTACAGTTACAGCAGTTATTGTGAGTCTGAATTTCAACTGAACTTATGCTGTGGAATCGCCATAACATGATAGGTAATTAACCAACCGATATAGACGGGTGACATCTATTCTGTAAAGGTAGGTAGTCAAAAGTAGCCTGTATGAAATCATATCATATCTCTTTCTCTGAGTGTAAGCTTTTAAATTGCTGTACAGGAACACAAGGTCCTGTTGACGGGAACCCCTCTACAGAACACAGTGGAGGAACTCTTCAGTTTGCTGCACTTCCTGGAGCCCTCACGCTTCCCCTCAGAGTCCACCTTTATGCAGGAGTTTGGGGACCTGAAGACAGAGGAGCAGGTATGACTGCATTTAATTTTGTGTGCTTGCGTGTGCGTATTGTGAGGGAAGAGTCTTGTAACTGGGTCACTGGCATGTGGCAGACCAGTATAAACTGGCATGCTGTAATATCGCCGACCAGGGGCATCGCTAGACCCTAGACAAAACACCGTCAGCCGCCCTGTGTATTTTCTCTCAGCAACCCCTAAAAATAATACAACAAAATAATCCAAGAATGAAGAAGTAACTCTGCAAAACACTGTCAGCAACCCCCCAGTTGGCAGCTGCAGGCTAATGATTCTTTGCAAAGCTGTTCTTTACACCTATCTTGCTAGCCGTGTGCTCAGAAAAAACAAACCAAATCGTAAGGAAAGTGTAGTGAAGGTGTAGTGAAGCTTTAAGAGCGTAGTGGGGTGTTCACTTGGATAGAAAAGTCACAGATTCTCCCTTGGTCATTACAGCAGCATTACTCTGAAATCTAACTTTTTTTTGTCCTCCTCTCTGTGTGTCTGCACATTGCTCCCTCAGGTTCAGAAGCTGCAGGCCATCTTGAAACCCATGATGCTGAGGAGGCTGAAGGAGGATGTGGAGAAGAAACTGGCACCCAAGGAGGAGACCATCATCGAGGTGGAGCTCACCAACATCCAGAAGAAGTACTACAGGGCCATCCTTGAGAAGAACTTCTCCTTCCTGTCCAAGGGGGCCGGACAGGCCAACGTCCCCAATCTGGTCAACACCATGATGGAGCTGCGCAAGTGCTGCAACCACCCCTACCTCATCAAAGGTAAGCTATATACACCTCCCCCACCACATCACAGGTACACTACACACGCCAACGCCTCCCCCACCACATCACAGGTAGATTGGATACAGTGTCATCACCTCTTCCTCATCAAATGTACACTGTGTACACTTTCACCCCTACCTCACCAGGAATTCAGTACATACACTATCACCACTCCCACACAATCACTATTAAGCACTCTTTAAATAAATCTGTACACACACATGTATTTCCCACCTTATATACCCTCTGTCTTAATGACGTTTCCTGCCCCACACTTCAGCCTCTCTAGTCCTGGGCTTATGGCAGATGTTTGTATGCCCCTGTGCTGTGTTTTCTTGCAGGGGCCGAGGAGAAGATCCTGGAGGAGTTCCGGGAGGTTTACAGCCCGGCCGCCCTGGACTTCCACCTACAGGCCATGGTGCAGTCAGCCGGCAAGCTGGTCCTCATCGATAAGCTGCTGCCCAAGATGAAGGCCGGCGGCCACAAAGTCCTCATCTTCTCTCAGATGGTGCGCTGCCTGGACATCCTGGAGGACTACCTCATCCAGAGGAGGTAACCCCCAGCAACCGCATCAAGGCTTTGAAATGGTGCCACGGTTTTCCATGCACACGACCAGCAGTGTTATGCATATGTCCGTGCGTGTGTTCAGGGCAGCTTCCGTGTTTAAAATGTTTTTAGTGATAAAAGACATTAGAGCCAGATAGATCTATCGGAGCACCGATATTATTGTCCGATATTGGCCTTTTACATAAATATCTGTATCAGCAAATATTCCATCAATAATGCACTGATATATATTTTCTCAAACTATTGGCTAAATATTTTTTTCAAATTACCATCAAATCTTTTAGACTCTACTTGTAATTTAGTCTTTCATTCTCCTGTTAGATTGCACTTTGTCATACTCTTGCCTTTTCATTACTAGCACTTGTATTGTTTATTTTGATTTCCCCTATGCTCCCTCTCCCTTAGCTCTTAAGTGCAGACAGGATGTTAAGTCAAAGTTTTCAGCTTTTACAATCTAGGATGTAAGACCTTATATATTGTTTACTGTACATCTCGTATACACTTTTGTAAATTCTGAATTTGTAAAATGTATTATGCCTTGAATTGCACTGTATTATTGCACTTATTACACTGTATTGCTCTTATATTTTGTAAGTCACCCTGGACAAGGGCGTCTGCTAAGAAATAAATAATAATTATTATTATTATTATTATAATTTGTCGTCAGACTTCAGACAATAAATAAATGCATGTTTATTTGGTTTTACAGTCATTGTTATAATGATTTACCATTATTTTTTAACATAGTTTTGGTGCTTTAATTTTTGCTGGAAACTTCCAACTCCACAGTGATGCTCATGTGCAGTGGCGCAGTGGCGCAGTGGTGCATTACTGAGCACCGCAGTGAAACAAACACACCCCCACTGAGAAACACAGGGCTCATAAACATGTGTATTACTAAAACCCTCATAACAAATAGAAAGTGTTTTTGAAAGCAGTGCTGTATTTCAGTATCCATGGTTTTGATTGTTTATTTTCATCATGGCTGAAGATTACCGTATGCTATTGCATAGAGGCATATTTTTACTGAAAAGTTAATCGCATTTCAAGATTCACAATAGTAATTAAAATAAAGAAAAACAGTAAATGTTCGCTGAAGATGTTGACTGGATCTGCAAAAAAAAAAAAAAAACTGTCTACAAATGACAAGCAAACTCAGATCACAGTAAAAAATCTTAAGAAAATTTGTGAAAAACGCATCTCTCGGACAGTGTTGGATAAAACTGAAACTTTATATGTATATAACTTTTTATATTTTTCCTTTATTCCTTATTCTAATTTATTTTTACAATGTTTAATTTGTGGTTGTTATTTATGATGAAAATGTATGTTAAGTTTATTATGTAAAATGTAAAAATGTAATATTAGACAATTTCTCTGACCAGGAGAGATTTGAGGCATCCATGCTAGAAAATTAATTTTTCATGCTAAAAAAACCAAAATGTAAATTTCAGCAGATATATCGGTAATTGGGAAATGTAGCTTCCCAATTATCGGCATCGGTATCAGACCAAAAAACTGTATCGGTCAGGCTGTAAAAGATATTGCCAGTCACCAGAGTTCAGATGCACCTTACATGTGCTGTCAAGAGCCTGAGATTGTATTATTATGAACCCAGCTGCTGCCAGGGGCGCTAGTTCTGCTTTGAAGAGAGTGCCTCTCGGTTGAATAGTTTCCTGACATCTTTAGCATTGAAGAGAGTTTATGGAGAAAATGGCGACGGGGAGTTTGCCTCCTTGCTTTGGTCTTATGACCTGAACACTGTGCGGTTCAGTTTGTTTTTATGGAACGCATCTTCAGCTAAAAGTAGCATCCGTGCAGCCAGTGTCTAGTTTCCGATCTACCAAGGACATAACCAACCTGCTAAGTTTGACACACGGCGAGAAATTCATGTTCTGGTTAAAATGGAAATATGCTAATAGAAAGGAGATGCTTCTGTAACAATTAACTATTTAAGAGCCTGATACGCCCAAGAGCAAACAAACACAGAGAGCACAAATATTTCAAATAGTTATGGGCTGTAATGAAGCCTAACAATATAATTAATTTATTTTATGTACATTTTATAGTCCCACTGCCTCCCCTCTTTGTGCGTGTGTCTCTCTCTCCCATCTCTTTCTTTTTCTTTTCTCCCCCTCCCCACTCACTCTTTTTCCATCTGTCTCGGTTTCTCATTCTCTGCACTCACCGGCCTTTCTTTGGCACAACGAAATAAAAGTACAGTAAAGTAAATAAGTGCAGATTGGTGGCGTGGAGCCTAGACAGAGTTTAGCCCAGGGTCTGAGCTTCCCCTCAGGGATTCCTGCCTCTGGAGCAGGAAGGCTCTTGCAGAGATGAAAGGGGGGGGGGGGCGGGTTCTTCTGGTCTTTGCCAAAAGGACTTGCACAAACCCATGTGAGGGCTGACATTGAGCACACAGGATAGACTGGTGCTGGTGATGGGACCCAAGTGTGAGTGTCTGTGCCCCGACGCATATCTGATTGCTCGGTGCTGTGTGTCCCTGGCAGGTACCTGTACGAGCGCATCGATGGGCGTGTGCGGGGGAACCTGCGCCAGGCCGCTATCGACCGGTTCAGCAAGCCGGATTCAGACCGCTTCGTGTTCCTGCTGTGCACGCGGGCGGGGGGACTGGGCATCAACCTCACCGCTGCCGACACCTGCATCATCTTTGACTCCGACTGGAATCCCCAGAATGACCTGCAGGTCAGTGCATGCCAGTACCCGAGACCCCTCTGTATGTGTTAGGGGGGAGGGTGTGTTTGTTCTGGACGTTACTTTGTTTTCTTAAGTAAAAGAAAAAGTATCAATCCATACTGTCTCAAACTAAAAACATTTTCTGATTTATCGTTGGAATTATGCATGTTTTTTTAAAGGGGTGGAATTCACATTTCTCCTCATTGTGTCCCCCCTGCAGGCCCAGGCTCGGTGTCACCGGATCGGGCAGAACAAGGCAGTGAAGGTGTACCGGTTGATCACCAGGAACTCGTACGAGAGGGAGATGTTCGACCGCGCCAGCCTGAAGCTGGGGCTGGATAAGGCCGTGCTGCAGAGCATGAGTGGCCGCGAGAACAGCGGTGGGGGGGTAAGTGCAGCTCTGCGACGCATGCTCTCTGATACGTGACACTGTCCCACTCCACTGTCACACACCCTCTCCATTACCTGCATCTCATCCTCTGCAGCAAACACACCAGTGTTTATTTTGACTATTTTAATCGCTCACATTTGTTTTATTTATGTAAGTATTTAGTTTCAATGAGCCAAAACAGATATAATTAAAAGCGGGGGGTTTTCAGCAATATACCCCATGTCAAGACGACACAATGTGGTAATGGTATCGAACATAGCCCGTGTTGAGCGGTGCTCTGCTGTGCTACACCCTGTGGCTGAGCGAGCCGCTGCGTCTCCTCCCAGCAGATCCAGCAGCTCTCGAAGAAGGAGATTGAGGACCTGCTGCGACGCGGAGCATACGGGGCCATCATGGATGAGGAGGACGAGGGTTCCAAGTTCTGCGAAGAAGATATTGATCAGATCCTGCAGCGCAGGACCAAGACCATCACCATCGAGTCTGAGGGCCGCGGCTCCACCTTTGCCAAGGTACACCCAGCCATGCTTTACTGATGCTGTTATTAACCTTGGTAGTCTCAGTTACTACTTAGTGATGTATTGAAAACACTCAACCTCATCAGCTAGATGGGCCAGCTGGCTTGCTGTCATTTACTACCTTAACATTAAGAACATTAAGAAAGCTTGTTTGAGTTTACTTAAACTAAAACAATGGTAGGTTACAGATTAGCATCGCTGGTACACTTGAATCCCTGCCAGCATTGTGCCGATTGTCTCCCATATTCTGTGGGTCTCGTTCCCATGTTCCATGTCGATTGTCCCTGGGCTCCGAGATGACAGCGGTTTCTGTTACAGGCCAGTTTTGTGGCATCTGGGAACAGGACGGACATCTCCCTCGATGACCCAAACTTCTGGGACAAGTGGGCGAAAAAGGCAGAGATTGACCTGGACACCATCAATGGCAGAGTGAGTGTTCAAACAGAGCTTCCAGAAGCTAGTTTCTCAAAATAAACTGAATTTATACTCTTTCTCTTACTGTTCTCTTATCACTTCTCTCGTGGCGTCTATTACGTTCTCTGCTTTACATTCTTGTTTCCAATTTTCATCTTCCTTTGGCTTTTATATTTTCCTTATAACTCCCTTCCCTTTCATTTACTCCTTCCTCTCTCCCTCTCCCTGCCTCTCCCCTGACGTTTCTGTGTGTTGTTGTTGTTTCCCCCCCAACAGAACAGCCTAGTAATCGATACGCCGCGGGTCCGGAAGCAGACGCGGCCGTTCAGTGCCACCAAAGATGAGCTGGCGGAGTTGTCCGAGCCAGAGAGCGAGGGCGATGACAAGCCCCGGCTGCGCCGCCCCTACGACCGACTCAATGGCTACGGCCGCACTGAGTGCTTCCGTGTCGAGAAGAACCTGCTGGTGTACGGGTGAGTCCCCCAAGCTGCATCTTCGTGTAACTTGGCAAGTCCTTGTGCATCATGTGGGAATCTGCTTGCGCGTGTGCAAACCTCGTGTGAGTTTGCCTGGATGCTTATGTACGTCGGCCTTCCTGTGTGTGAGTGATGTCTGATTGGTGGGTGGTGAACCGCTGTGTGGGCCTTCACCTGTTCCGTTTGTATAATGTGGCCTGTGTCCTCATGTGGCAGTTGGGGCCGCTGGAAGGACATCCTGCTGCATGGCCGCTTCAAGAGGCAGCTGAACGAGCATGACGTGGAGGTGATCTGCCGTGCGCTGCTGGCCTACTGCCTGGTGCACTACCGGGGCGACGACAAGATCAAGAGCTTCATGTGGGACCTGATTGCCCCCACCGAGGATGGCCAGACCAAGGAGCTGCAGAACCACCTGGGTGAGCCGGCGGGGATATGGGCCATACCAGGAATTGCACCTGTGCTCGAGTTCAGGCTGCTGCTAATGCAATATATTAAGATCAAAAAAAGTTTTAAGTGAGCAAACAGAAAAACGTAGACCTTTTTGGTTGTTTAGTGAGCCTTGTTTTTAGTGTATAGTTCAATTTTGCATTACTATGAATTTGTGATTAAATTAGGGTTACATTTTGGTCCAGGTTAGGGTTGTAGTTCCCAGTAAACTTTTTGTTCAGGTTGGAGTGTTTTGTCTACTGACTTGTTGATGTAGGCCCAGCGTGCAGTCATTCAGCCCGTTTATGGGTGCTGCCAGTGTTCGAGAGAGCGTCACTTTGCCAATGTCCTGTTTCACCCAGCTGGTCCGCTCAGTCGAGTGAAAGGGCCTACACTGTTCCATCCCTCTCTCCCTCTACTGTTAGTTTGTTGTTTCTGAGCCCTGTATACTGCTGCCATATATAGACAAGCCGAGCAGGAAAATGCTTGGTGCCCCGTGTGTCGAACTTTAAACCAAGTGAAGCATGTCTGACTGGGTGCGTTCCCTCCTCTCGTTGTCCTGCCGCAGGCCTCTCTGCTCCTGTGCCCCGGGGCCGCAAGGGAAAGAAGGTGAAGACCCAGCCCAGCTCCTTCGATATTCAGAAGGCCGAGTGGATCCGGAAGCACAACCCCCAGCACCTGCTGCAGGACGAAGGCTACAAGAAACACCTGAAACACCACTGCAACAAGTGAGCATCACTGTCGCATAGCAGCTGTCTCCTGGCAACAGCCTGCCTCCCCTGCAGGCGGCTCCTCACAGAATAATAAGAATAATAATCATCATATTTTTCATCGGTAGTGGCAGTACAATTTTTTAATGACATTAGTGTTAATATTAGTATGAATCACTTAGTGTTTTCCTGTTTTAGTTATTTAACTAGTTAGTTGGTTTGGTGGTTATTTATTTTCTGTGTGCTGCAAGATTGCATTAGAACAGTAGTGGCTGTAGAAAGACAGTCACCCCCCCGACAGGGTTGCTGGGCGCGTGTGGCATTTGAGTCCGGGCCCGTAGTCTCCATAGAAAGTTCCTCTTTGTTTGCAACCAGGTCTGCTGAGCAGGACAATTAGTGGTCGGGCTGGCTCAGGACTGTCACACAGGCTTTCGCTGACCTGGGGTTCTTTTGTCTATAGCGCTGGGATTTTTCCTAGGCAGGATGAGGATGTTTCATTTATTAATTTATTTATTTATTTATTATTATTTTTAATACGCGTCTCGTCGTTGTTTGAGTTAACACGGAAGTGACACACAGGCAGTTGTAGACCTGAGGGCTTGTTCTCCGTGTCAGGGCAGCAACAGAAAGGATTTATGTATTTATTTAATTTTTTTCCTTTGGCACCCAGCGTGAACCAGGCAGGGCCATTGTGTCCAGAGCGGAGAAGGGGTTAAGGGCAGAGGGATGGAGGGTGATTGAGTGCAGGCTGGGGTTCGGGTGAGAGCCCGCTGCTCACACTGCTCGGGGTGCTCGACTGCAGTCCTGCCCATGGTGTTTCTGTTGCTCAGCAGCTCTGGTCGCTCGTCTTCCCCGCAGGGTCCTGCTCCGTGTCAGGATGCTGTATTACCTGAAGCAGGAAGTAATCGGTGACCAGTCCCAGAAGGTGATTGACAACGTGGAGTCCAGGTGAGAGAGAGGCGCCGCGGCTGAGATGAATGCTCTAGTCTGCGGAGGAGAGTCCTGTACTCGGCACGGCTGTACTCCAGACGCACAGGGATGCGTTTTAAAACTTCTGTGACTTTGCAGACCTTACTTGTATTTAGATAGTGGAAGCTGCATGGTCAACAGTATTTTTCCTTTGGTGTTTTTGTGCACTTCCCTGGAAGATTGGATGGGATATTTTTAATAGTCATCTGTTTGCTGCTTGGCTTAGAGTCACATAATAACGATCAGGTTGACAATGTGCTTGACCCAGAGCCAGCCATTTTAACAAACCTCCATTCTTTATGTAGTTTGAATAATGGCCATTCTTCACACACAGACGCACACATACACATTCACAAACACATAACTATATGTATAGGATACTACTGGATCAGCCCAAGAAAAGTAGACTCACACATCTGCTTCCAAGAAAGGGAAATTCTCCCACCCTCTATAAATAGAGTCAGAGGATAAATAAGGCTTTGGCTGGTGGACATGCGAGACATAATTCGTCAGCATCATGCGTCATGTACAGCACAGGGCACAGAAACGGCAGAGGGTACAGACACTGCAGAGCAGTACAGCAGGGCTGAGAGACACCACAGACACCACGTGGCTTTGGGATTTTCATTCCCAGTGTTTTTCCTTCCGGTAAGTTGAACTGGAGACTTGGCAAAGATCCCTGTAGAGCCAGACTCCTCGTTTATTTTTTAATTTTTCCTCCTCACCACCCCCCTTGCTTTTTCCCTTCTGCCAAGGGGAGTTCAGGGTGGCCAGGGTTAAGCAGTAGGGAATGTTTCATTACCTCTTAATGGTTGTCACACTGCTGGGCATCAGGAGCTGCCTGAGGAAATGGTGCTGCAGTTCTCAGAAAGGAGCAGAAAAGAGATTTTATTTATTTTGCTATACACACAAACAAGCAGATGTATGTGTGGGGTGAAAACATCAATTCCTTTTTTGTTACTTCTGTATTCAAATGCTTATTTATTAAACTATTTAAAATCAGCACTGCACTGCAGTAAGTTTGTTGCTCTGACTGCTGAATTACCCCAGTAAATGTGGTTGTTTCTCTCTGGCAGTGAGATCGACATCTGGGTCCCGGAGCCGGACCACTCTGAGCTGCCTGCACACTGGTGGGACGCAGAGGCAGACAAGTGCCTCCTGATAGGGGTGTACAAGCACGGTGAGTCAGCTGACAGGGGTGTACAAGCACGGTGAGTCAGCTGACGGGTGTACAAGCAAGGTGAGTCAGCTGACGGGTTACTAGCACGGCGAGTCAGCTGACAGGGGTGTAAGAGCGCAGTTAGTCATATGTATAGCTTGTACAAGTGAGACTGGATACAAATGGCCTTTCACACAGTGAGGCTAATCTCTCCAATGGCAGATTGTTATCTGTACAAGGATGTTCACTCTGTTATCTACAGTGAAGCCTACAGGCCTGGCATGGCAGCAGACTGTCTGTAGCTGTGTGTGTGAGACACTGGTTTCTGACTATTGCAGGTTATGAAAAGTACAACACCATCCGTGCAGACCCCGCCCTCAGCTTCCTGGAGCGTGTGGGCCGCCCAGACGACAAGGCCATCGCTGCCGAGCAGAGGGCCACTGACTTCATGGACGGGTACATGCTTGCACAGAGCCCCCTGCAGGCACTGCCCACACCTGTACAGAGATGACTAGATAGGACAGGATTAAACAGGACAAACGCAAAGACAGGGTGCATACAGGCAGGACAGTTTTCTCACACGCACACACACACTTTCACTCACATGCAAAAATCCACACACGTACACAGGGGACTGGCTTGGAGACGTACTGTAAGACAGACACACAGCAGACCTGAAGATACACGGACATGTGCAGGGCAGTTTTCTCAGGTGCACACACATTATTTCTTAGCAGATGCCCTAATGCTGGCGTCACACTACGCGATTTCTACAATCCGACCCGATTTCGTGAACAGTGGGCAGCTCACACTTAACGACTATTTTGCACCGAATTCATGTTTTTTGCCTCGTGAAGGAGCGCACACTACCCGATCGCTTAAGTACAGGGGACACGCACTTAACGACTGATCTGAAATTCCTTTCGTGGCGATCTGTGTCACAGCCTCCAAACTCCCCACATCTCGCAGAAACGCACGTGATCCACAGCAAAAAGGTCAACAAACACGGACGTGGACATTTACAGGTCACATTTTGGTGTAGCGCAGATCTGCAGTGCTCCACCAATGGGATCAGTGGATTTCTGCAGATCTGTGCAAAACTGCGGAAATCTGCAAAACAAGAACACGACCACAAGCTGCTGTTACTGTTCGTGTTCATGTGTGCAGACAAACGCAAAAAGCGGAGAGAGAAGAGGATGTGTGTGAAGACATGGCCGTGAGAGCTTTACTGTGAGAGCTGCAGCTGAGCAACAGTCACAGGCTATATCCATCCCACAGTATGAGCATCGCATTGTAGGGGTCGATATTTAGCGCAGACCTGGGTCAATTACAGATACTAATTGGTATTTGAAAATAATATTTTCCCTGTAGTATTTTTAAATAACCTGTGCCGAAGTAACCATTGGTATTTTAAGTATTTTAATAAATACGTATGAAAATCTTATTCATGTTTATTCTTCTGTTTCTTTTTTCTTCTTCAATCCGCTCAGCTCTCATTGGCTGCTGATCACGTCACTCTCCATGATCGATGCCGATTGAGTCGTAAATATTAAACATGTTTAATAAAATCGTAGGGGCTCCGTCTAGCTTAAGATCGGATCAGAGGGCCAGCGATGGCATCGCAGCCCGTCTCGCACTACACGACCATCGGTGGCGGGGACGCGCCCCAATCAGGCTGCTTGTCATGACGATCAGTGACGATTTGTTGTGAGGGCCAAATCGGGCTCAAATCGGGCTTAAAATCGTGTAGTGCATTACCCAGAGTGAGTTACAGTTTTAACAAGAAACATTTTCCAAACATTTTAAAGTGCAGTAAATAAAATCAGTATGAAATACATTACCCATACATCCTAGTACGTATGAGATAACACATGCAAACACTGTAGTGTTCTGTCCCTGGTCTGTGCTAAGGGGTGGGGCAGGCATAGAAGAAGTTCCAGTAGAATGAAAGCTGTGCTAAAAATACATAAGTAATCAGGAGCATAAGGTAGCAGAGTTTAATAAGAGCATGAGTGATGAGCTGTCCAGGAGATTAGATACTGGACAAGCTCATAGATGCACAGCATGTGCTTTTGGGATTTTCTGTATTTCTGCTGATGTATATTGCTGTGTGTTGTACAGGGACGGGGACGACCCAGAGTACAAACCTGCCCCAGCTCTGCTGAAGGACGACATGGAGGTAAGGGCTGGAGAGGCAGCAGACGTCCGCACAATCCTCATTGCTAGTTACAGTCTGGGCAGCTGTAGGAGCAAGCAGTCTTTTGTGGCATAGATTAGAGCCAACATGTTTTAAAGTTACCTTCATGAATGAAATTAGTTTGTTTATATCAGTTATAACCAGAGTCAGTGCAGTGTGTGTGTGGCTGCTGGGGTTTGTGCTGAGGTGTCTATGCTTTTGTGTTTTCAGGATGACGCCTCGTCCCCTGGAGACCTGGTGATCGCAGACAGTGCAGGAGGTGTGTACAGTGCCCCTGTCTCTTCCCCACAGCCTGAATCTCAGACCTCAGCCAGTGCAGGCTCCATACAGCATGCTGGTCTGCCTGCTAGGACTGGAATGGCCTCCTGCTGACCATCCCTTACATACACTGTAATTTGCATGCACTGTGGAACACAGTATGTATGCTGTGTGAATTCTCAAACGGATCAGAGACTCCGTAGTCTTGACTTCAAGTGAGGTGTGGTGTCTCTGTGACAGCGGGCCAAAAGTATCCTATAGTCACATTATAGCAGTGATTTTCAGCTTCAGTTTGTGAAGACTAGCAAGGTACTTGTGCTCAGTCTCTGCCTTTGTCTGCCCCTCCCTCCCCCTCTCTTTCTATCCCTTTCTCCTTTTTTTTTTTTTTTTTTCCTCCCTCTTTCTACAGATGGAGGAATGCTGATGGAGGGGGACACGGTGTACTGGCCGCCCTCCTCAGCCCTGACCACGCGTCTGCGCCGGCTCATCACGGCTTACCAGCGCAACACCAAGAACCGGCAGATCCAGCACATCCAGCAGGTCCAGCAGGCCTTCACAGTCCAGCCCAGCGCCATGCCCGCCTCGCTCAGTGACACTCTCAACCCCAAGATCGCAGCCAAGATTGAGCGGCAGCAGAGGTGAGCAGAGCCGGGTGACTCCCCTGGGCACATTCGAAGGGCAGGTCGAGGTGGCCTGGGGATGGAAGAGTCTTTACACTTTTGTCAGGCTGGTCTCGCTAAGTTTTCGCAATTAACAATGGTAACTGTGGCCTCAGGTGGACACGGCGGGAGGAAGCAGACTTTTACCGAGTGGTGTCAACGTTCGGTGTGGTGTTCGACCCGGGGCAGGGACGCTTTGACTGGACCAAGTTCCGGGCCATGGCACGGCTGCACAAGAAGACCGACGAGAGCCTGCACAAGTACTTGTGCGCCTTCACCGCCATGTGCCGCACCGTGTGCCGCCTCCCACCCAGGGACGGGGGTGAGTCACCAACAAGCGCCCCCCATCACAGTCTGCTACACTGCTGCACAGTACATCTGGAGCAGCACTAGAATCACATTATGGAAGTATGCTGAACGATGTGTTTTTAGTACCTTAAGTATATTATCTTTCTTTTAGGTTGTTTGATTCGAGTGCTTATAAGTTGCACATCTTAAATATGTATTCATGTTTCACAGGTACACCAAAATGTATGACTGATGTAGCCCTCACCAATCTCTCACCAGTACACTAAAGGGAGGGTTAAGTAATTGAACAGGGGTAGAATGCAGAGGTAAAGCAGTCTAGTGGAAAATCTTTGTTTGCAGACTTTTCTGACTTCCTCCTTCCTTCCCTCCCTGTCTGCTGCTGTGTTTCTGCTGCCACAGACTCTGTGGACCCGTCCATCTCCATCCAGCCCATCACGGAGGAGCGGGCCTCACGCACACTGTACCGCATCGAGCTGCTGCGCAAGGTACGGGAGCAGGTCCTGCGCCACCCGCTGCTGCTGGAGCGGCTGCAGCTGTGTCAGCCCGGCCCGGACCTGCCAGTGTGGTGGGAGGCCGGCCCCCATGACCGCGACCTGCTGATCGGGGCCGCCAAGCATGGAGTGAGCCGCACAGACTACCACATCCTGCGTGACCCCGAGCTGTGCTTCATGACAGCCCAGAGCAGCTACAGCCAGAACAAGGGCGCCCAGTCACGCACCCCCACCCCACTGCTGCTGCCCCAGTACCAGGCCATGCTGGCGGGCTCCCCCCTGACCACCCAGTCCCGGCAGTCTGATACCCGCACCCCCACAGCCGATGACCCCCATCTACGGGCAGAAAACCTCAAGGAGGAGACACCAACATCCGAGGAGGAGGGGGCATCAGAGAGGAAAAGTCGGCCCGAGCAGTGGAGCCCCAAAGCCGGTCCGCAGACCCCCAGCTCTCTGGACAGCAGGGTAGGGCCGGGTAAGGGTGAGAGTGAACGCCGCAGCATGGTGGCGGCCCGGACAGAGCCACTGACGCCCAACTCCGTCGCCAAGAAGCAGAAGCGAGCCAGCAAACGCACCCGCAGGGAGGGCCGGCGGAGCTCCAGCACAGACTCGGACTCTGGGGGCTCCTCCTCCTGCTCCTCTCGCTCCTCCTCCTCTTCATCGTCATCCTCCTCGTCCTCGTCCTCCTGTTCACGTTCTGGCTCCAGCTCCTCGTCTTCGTCATCCTCCTGCTCCTCCGGCTCCTCCTCATCTTCATCTTCCTCCTCCTCCTCAGAGGACAGCGACAGCGATGAAGAGCACCGCGAGAAGAGCGGTGAGTATGCCTGCGGGGGTCTACAGTGCTGAACAGTTATTTGAATGATGAAAAAAGTCCTGCCGTGTTTTGTTTTTTTCTCACATTAGGACAGACGAGTATATCGAGCTATGTGACATCAAATATTCTCTGATTTCTCTGATGCGTGTTTTCAAGGGGCTTTCAGATCAGCACCACGTGTGATGAACTGCTTTACGATATAGAACTTATTAATTATACAGTGGTGAGTGAGTGTGGGTGTAACTCTGCCATCCCTGCAGCCGCAGCGCCTGGCCCAGTGAAGGGTTTTGACGAGGACAGTGTGGTGTCGCTCAGCACCACCCAGGATGAGACGCAGGACAGCTTCCTCGCAGAGAACGGCCTGCCCCACTCCGCGCATGCCTTTCAGGGGGGGTACATGCTGGCAGCCTCCTACTGGCCTAAGGTAACAGCGCCATCTCAGTCATTAACACACCATTGAAACTTAAACCCCAAACAGTAGTGTTATAAGTCCCTCAGCATTCTCACTCTAGTTACAGTTTTATCTGGAATTCCAAAATCCAGACCAAAACCATTTGTATTGTGCTGTGCTAATTATTTGGTTTTATGTTATAAAGCAGTTAGTATGTTTTAAACCTGATTCCTGATACAAATGTCTAGCTGTGGCAGCACATAATCAGGTGTGGAATTAGGCATTGGCAATTAGTATCAGTAAGCACTGAACATTTAAATTGTGTTTTCCTGTGCACCAGCTGTGAACATTTCTCCTCGCAAAAAGGTGGAAAAACAGGAAGGTTTGCAAAAACGTTTATGTAAATATTTTAATAACTAAAAAAAGGATAGTCCTTCTGTTGACATTTTCCTGATTTTGTGTCTGCACAAACATGAACGCACACACTCCTGATGCTTATTGACACGACTGGGTTGTGACTGCAGTCTGTTCTAGTTAGTGATCTTTAACCCCTGCTTCCTCCTTCACTCTCCAGGACAGAGTCATGATCAACCGACTGGACAGTATCTGCCAGGCGGTGCTGAAAGGAAAGTGGCCGACAGTGAGGAGGAGCTATGAGGGCAGTGCCGTGTCTTCCTTTTATACCACCAAGCTGCTGGACAGCACTAGCGACCAGGGGGGCCCCCCCAGCCTCCGAGAGGACCCCGCCGCCTCGCCTCAGATGTCAAAGGTGAAGAAGCATGTACGAGAAAAGGAGTTTACAGTGAAAATCAATGACGTATGTTTATTTTTTTTATTCCCTCTAGGACCTGAATGCAAATTGCGGTGTACAGCATGTTTTGGTTTATTTTATTATTTTTTGGTTTTTAATTTTCCTGCAAAATGGCTGCCTACAGCAATCTCCCCTTCTTCTTCCTTCCTATATTGGGAACAGTTTGGATCTATATGGGCTTTTTCATGGCTTTAATAGTAATATTAATTGGTAAAGGGATAACACTGATTTTAATGTTTTTATTTATATATGTTTTTTCTTCTCCTGAATTCCTTGAATCTTGGCTGGTTTGAAGGTGCTTCCTGAACTCTTGTGTGATCTCTTTAATGGGTCCTGAGACCGTTGTGCTGTGTGGAGAGTGCCTGCTTTTTTTGCACTTAGAAAGGATTAAAAAAAAAAAAAGCATGGCTTTGCTTATGACCACAAGACCCAGAATCAACACATTTTACTCCACATTATCTTTGTAATGCTTGTACAAATACTTAATAAAGACACCTGCAGTCAATTATAGCACCTAAATTCAAACATTTTACACTGTGTAAAACTGCACACAAGAGTTTGGTTTTATGATGCATCAAGACATCAGTGTAGTTCTAAGACTAAACAAAAGGGTTCTCATTCTGAACTCTACTTGAAATTAAATGTGTGCCACCATCAAACTGCCATTATTACTTCCCAGTATGGCACTTGTTTTAGTTTTTGTCCCCACCTTCCTCAATGAGATTGTACTG